>NC_133332.1:220420537-220640288 GCF_042186555.1 Aquarana catesbeiana
CTCATCAGTGCCCGTCAGTGAAGGAGAAAACTTACTTATTTACAACATTTTGTAACAGAAACGAAGAAAAACTTTTTTTTTCTTCAAGATTTTCGGTCTTTTTTTATTTGTAGCACAAAAAAAATAAAAACTCCAGTGGTGATCAAATACCACCAAAGAAAGCTCTATCTGTGGGAAAATAATGATAAAAATTTAGTTTGGGTACAACCTCGCATGACCGCGCAATTGTCATTCAAAATGTGATAGTGCTGAAAGCTGAAAATTGGTCTGGGTAGGAACGTGTATAAGTGCCCGGTATTGAAGTGATTAATCACCTTTTGTGAGTGTAATCCTTACAGTCCTCTAAATTAAAATGTCACATTGCTACACTTAGATGACGCTGCTTTTGTGTCTGTCTTGTATACCCCAGAGTCTCTTCTAGCTCTTCAAGCCAGCAGCCACTAAGGATAGCCCTCTTATTTGTTCAAGGACTAACCATTACAATGGACATACCAAGACTGCCATAGTATATGACACAGTCACATCATTGTTTGCCTCATAGTACTTAACCCTATTCTGAAGTGCGCCATATAATTCTGTTTGTTTTTGAATGCCGTATACCTACATCCTCTCTATCCCAATCTGTTCATTGGTAAATACACAATATATACAATTACAACATTATTATATTGAACCATAATTAAAACTTAACTTATATCTGAATGTTAAATTCATATTGTTAATACTAAAAACCCCTTCTGAGACACACAGGAATTTTTAGTGGGACTGCGACATTGCGGCGGACAAATCTGACAGTGAGTGACACTTTTTGGGGACCAATGACACCAATACAGTGATCAGTGCTATAAAAATGCACTGATTACTGTATAAATGGCACTGGCAGGGAAGGGGTTAACACCAGGGGCGATCAAAGGGTTAAATGTTCCCTAGGGAGGTGTTTACTAACTGTGTGGGGCAGTGTCACCCTGAAGGAAAAGAGAGATCAGTGATTCAGCTTAGCTGAATCACAAGATCTCTCTTTCCTTTCCTGACAGATCCCCCGTTTGCCTTGTTTACACAGGCAGACGGCTGATCCGTCTCTCCTGTGAACAATCGGCAGGTCGTACCGGCCGGACCCACTGATTGGCTCCCGATGTGTCAAATCACAGCAGAAGAGGTGTGCCGCCGGCGGCGTACGCGTCCCCTAAACCGTGTGCACGAAATCATGTACAGGTACATGATTTTGCGCAGCTGGAACGCCCTGCCTCAGTAAATGTACGTGGGGCGGTCCAGAAGCAGTTAATATATATATATATATATATATATATATATATATATATATATATATATATATATATATATTATAGCTGCGCAAAATTGTCTGTGGTGGATCAGTGGAAACACTTGAGAGTGCGGGTGGCAGATTGTTGCCTTGGTGATTAGGCACTTGTTTTATTTTGTAATTAGTGATCGCGCTGATTTGTGTCTCATTATTGTAGCTGCCCTATGCAAAAAAAGCATGAAAAAAACACACATTGGCACAATGGGCAGATGTTAATGGAGCCTAAGGCTGGTAATTTCCAGCCCTAGGTGGCTTATTCTCTGTCAGAGAAGGTGGCTCAGTGGCTGCTGCTATGGAGTCAAGCCATGCTGAGACTTCCAGTACCTCATTGAACCAGAAATATATTTTGTGTTGTCCTTCCACACAGCCATTCACACTTGCCCCCATTACAGATAGTAGCTTACCTTCAGCCTCCATTTTATCTTCCCCTCACAAAATTCTCCTCACACTGATTTCACCTCACAGAAGGCCAGGTCTCCGCCCCTCCACTTAGCCACACCCCCTTCGTATTGGCCTGCAACAAGTAGTTAACTGAACTGAGGTAGCAAACAGTGTTTGCCTCACATATTCTAACTCACCCAGCAACAGGACAGATATTGGTTGCTGGGGGTACATAAAGGCCTATAGTCAGAGCTTTCATACTGGCTTATTCTTTCCATTGGTATGCTCAACTAGGGTGCAGCCTAGCCAATAAAAATGGAGCTTGCTGACAATGTAATTAAAGTGTATGTAAAGCCAATTCACATTTTGGAAAAAGTATGGTCTTAAAGTAGCACTAAAGGCAAAACTTTGTTTTCATTTTTAACAGAGTAAGGGAAGGTAATAACCCCAGTCAATTGTTTGCTAACTGTGTCCCATTGGGTAGATTTTCCTTCACTTCCTGTCCCTTAAGCAAAACAGGAAGTGAGAGGAAATCCCTCCAAAGTAAGGGAACCCCTGGGTGTCACTAGGGTCACGGGAACAAGTGTTCCCATTGAAAGAGTTCCCCCTCTATTTCTGTTCTGGTATCAGCCCAAAGCTTGATGTTTTCCTTGACTTTCACTTTAAGTGATAATAGTAAACAGGACAGAGGGTGAACTGAGAGGGTGAATCTCCCTAATGGGGGCACAAGGTGCAATAAAAACTGACAGGTGTTATACTCCCTCTCTGCTCTAGCTATAATTAAAAACTCTCTCTCCTGTTGGGGAGATTTCCTTTCACATCCTGTCCCAGAGAAACACCAGGAAGTAAAAGTTCTCCAAATAAAAGGGATATCAGTTCTTAAGCCCCCTTCATATGGACAGTACCACTGACTTATGATCTGGATTTGTCAGCAGTAGTGTGCCCGTGGTTAAAAGACGATCAGGAGGTGACATGCGACTACCAGACACCTGTTTGAAGAGGGATTTCACGCTAAAACCCCTCTAGGCCGCACCGCAACTGCATCCATTAGACATGGTAGAGGTGCTGCCCTATTCACTTCTATGGAGCACATTGGCAGACAGTATTGCCTGCTGAACACAACTTACCCACTTTGTTATCTGCTCTGAAAAGCCTGGGGGCCAGAACAATGTGCATGGGGCCATTTGGTGGCCTTTGCTGGGATTTGATAGGATAAAACAAGCAGCTCGACTGGCTGGTTTTACCGCACCAACAATGCCCATGTGGCTTTTGTCACCAGAAAAAGTTCACTTCAGAGGATTTCCCCTCTCCTTCTGTTCATGACAACTGTATCCTTTTCTGTCCCAGTAACAGTGGTCACCAGGACAAACAGAAAGGTGAATCTTTCCACAGGGGACTCAGACAGCAATAACAAGCTGACAGAGATTTCAACCCCTCACACCCTATCCAATTTTAAAAGAGCGTTGGCTTCACAAACACTTTAATAAGAAAAGATTTTAGAACTTGTAATTTTTTCTCAGAACGTGCGTTGGAGGGGGGAACCCCACGATTAAGCCGCATTTTTTCCACTCTTCAACTGCTCAATCTTTAGCTTGAAGGCAGCAGCCAGGGGTGTACACATGCAGCGGCCACAATGCTTTGCTTCATGGCTGTGGCAGAAATTATCAGGTGAATGGGGTAGTGCTGCAACTGCCCTGCACATCGCATGCGGTTGCAGCATGGTTGTCTAGTATCTAGGGCAGTGATGGCAAACCTTAGCATCCCAGATGTTTTGGAACTACATTTCCCATGATGCTTAACAACACTGCAGCGTGCATGAACATCGTGGGAAATGTAGTTCCAAAACTAATACTGATGCGTGAACATTTTTTTACCTCAACCACTTAAGGACCGGAAGGATTTGCCCCCTTAATGACCAGGCCATTTTTTTGCGATACAGCACTGGGTCATTTTAACTGACAATTGCATGGTTGTGCGATGTTGTACGCAAACAAAATTGATGTACTTTCTTCCCCACAAATAAAGCTTGCTTTTGGTGGGATATTTGATCACCTCTGCGGTTTTTATTTTTTGCGCTATAAACAAAAAAAGGCCAATTTTGAAAAAAAAAAACCAAGATTTTTTACTTTTTGCTATAATAAATATCCCCAAAAAATAAAAAATGTAAAAAAAATAAAATTCTTCATCAGTTTAGGCCAATAAGGGTATATTGATTGGTTTGCACAAAAGTTATAGCGTCTAAAAACTAGGGAATAGATTTATGGCATTTTTATTTTTTTTTTTTACTTGTAATGGCAGTGATCTTTAGCGGGACTGTGACATTGCGGCGGACAGATCGGACACTTTTTTGGGACCAGTGACATTTTTTACAGCGATCAGTGCTATGCTTACTGTATAAATGACACTGGCAGGGAAGGGGTTAACACTAGGGAGCGATCAAGGGGTTAAATGTGTTCCCTGGGAGGAGTAGACTGACTGGGAATAGAGAGAGATCGCTGTTCTTAATCACTAGGAACAGACGATCACTCTGTACTCCTCTGACAGAATGGGGATCCGTTTGTTTACATTGACAGATCCCCGTTCTGGTTCTCTGTGGAGCAATCGCATGCAACATCGTGGATCATAATGGGGCTCAGGTAAGTATTGGGGGGGAGGGGCTGCTGCCCAGTTTTTTTCTTTTCAAATTCTTAATTGGACAAGCTGAAGTTAAAAGCTGATTGGCCACCATGCACAGTTGCACCAGATTTTGCACTCTCCGGTTTTAGTAAATCAACCCCATAATTGTCTGTATTTAAACATATTTATAGGTTTAATATATAACTAAGTATTTGTTTATATGATTCCCACATGACTGTATATTTTTATTGTATTTAAGCACATTATCATTTATATCTTGGACCTGGGTCTCACCTGGTTGGGGAATGATATTCTTCTAAGGTGGATGTTGTAGTTGTGTTTGCTACAATCTTATGAATAATACAGTATACATATTGTACTGATTTTTTTTATTAGTCTTTCTTCATATACAAGAATTGTAAAATAAAGAATCTCTGCAAAGTGATTTAAATTACATTATATAAAACACAAACTGAACTACATAAGCATTCACCCTCTTCCAGTCAGTATTAAAAATAGGCAAGTAATAACCGTAGTAAGTCTGTGTGGATAGGTCTCTGTCAGCTTTGCACATCTGCACACAATATTTCTCAATTTGGCCATTTCATGACATGAACTATATGTTTGGGATCACTGAGGGCGATTTACTAAAATTGGTGCGCGCAGAATCTGGTGCAGCTATGCATAGTAACCAGTCGGCTTCTATTGTTTTTTGGAAAATCTTAATTAAACAAGCTAAAGTGAGAAGCTGATTGGTTACTATGCACAGCCACACCAGATTCTGTGTTCACCAGTTTTAGTAAATCTCCCTCATTGTCTTGCTGAAAGATAATTCTTCTGGCTAGGCCCAAGTTTCTTGGAGACTCTGTCAGGTTTTCGACTAGGATTGTTCTGCAATTATTCCTCTCTCATAAGCCTGTGCTGACTTGTTGCAGCAGGGAGTTGTTAAAGTGGAATTGCAGGATAAATCATTTTCAGTCTGCTCCAGTCATGTGGTCTCCTCTGTGCCAGCCAGCACTGGCTGCAAGGGAGGGAGATCGACAGTGGCTGGTTACGCCTGCAGCAGTGATGTCATCTATAGGCTTACTATGACCCATCTAGTGTTGGTCAATACAGGGGAGCGGGATCACATAACTGAACTGGAGTGGTCCGAAAATAGGCAAGTATACACATTTTTCTTACACAGGTAAGTAAGCATACGTGTTGGGAAGGGGGAGGGGGGCAGTTTTAATAGTAGTTAGATTATCCTGGAATTCCATTTTAACTACTCAAGTTCACTGCATAGTTAAGGAAAATGGTTAAATCATTAGGAGGGCCAGTCTTTGTGTTTTTGATTAATCCAGGAAGAGTCTCAACCACAGCAGGGCTTTTAAGTCATCTCAGGTTCACACTGGAATCTCAGGAACCTAACACCAGAGCAGGGCCCTTAGTCCGGCATGGGTCCCAAGGCAGTCTCTTTTATTGGTCACTGTTCACACTGACAGGGGCTTTGGTGAAGAGACCAAAGCAGAGCCCTTGGTCCGGCATGGGTCCCATGGTGGTCTCCCGGTGTTCATGGGTGACTCCCCACACTTGCAGGGCTTTGAAGACTCGTTTCCTAAAATTAACTCAGCAGAGCCCTTGGTCCAGAGTGGGTTCCATAGCAGTCTCTTGGATTTTATGGGTTGCTTTTCACACTGGCATGGTTTTGGAGATGCTTTTGGAAAAATTAACACCAGAGCAGAGCCCTTGGTCCGGAATGGGGTCCCATAGTGGTCTCTTGTTGTTCATGGGTGACTCCTCACACTTGCAGGGTTTGAGGACTCATTTCCTAAAATTAACTGAGCAGAGCCCTTAGTCCAGCGTGGGCCCTATAGCATTCCCTTGGATTTTATGGGTCGCTTTTCGCACTGGTATGTTTTTGAACATTCTTTTCCAAAAATGAACACCAAAGTAGAGCCTTTAGTCTGGCATGGGTCCCATAGTGGTCTCCTGGTGTTCATGGGTGGCTTCTCACACTGGTAGGGCTTTGGAGACTCCTTTCCTCACCAGGCTTCCACAAAGTCCACTGATATACCGTCTTCCTGCAGCTCCGCCTGGGAGCATCCCCAGCAGCAGGGCGGCTCCGGTGATGATCTGCACGGCAGCCCCCAGCACAGTGAGTGAAGTACTGCGGATCCCCAGGGCGGAATACAGCGTCCCACCAAGTGCCACCAGATATAGCAGGAGCCATGGATCAAGCTCTCGCAGCAGCCGACTGGGGCCCCGCAGGAACGCCGCGGCACACAGGCCCAGGAGCGACCCCATGGACCACAGCATGGCAAATTTCCGGGCGCGGAGCAGCAGCAGAGGCACATACAGACCGGACAGGGCGAAACACAATGCAGCCATTCCTGCGCACATTACAGCTCCAATCAGCCTCTGAGACCCTGACATTCCTGGCAGCAGAGGGTCTGGATCCACAGGAGTCCATGACCAGGACAATCCAGTGCTGGGAGGGGAGAGCCAGGCCTTCCATCCCCCTTCTGTGCGCTCCCCAGGGGATGAAGACACCGAGGAAGCACTGCCACTATTTCCAGCTTTATTTTGAGCCACGTACTCCTGCAACTGTCTACCAAGATCCGCCATAGCGGCGACACTTCCGCCTTTGTCTCTGTGTAAATAAAGATTGTCGAAAACATCCAGGCCACCGTACATAGTGGTCGCCACTAGAGGTCTGTTTCTGATTTGCTCGCGGCCATTTTGTTGGAGACTAAACAAGGTACTGGTGCGTGGTGGCTGGATTCGTCCGTCTTGACTGTTCCCAGCTCAGGTTTAGAAAGCATAGGTGAGTGTGCTGTGCATGGTAAGGACTGCTACAGTTCTGCCCAGGAACCCCCTACCCAATTTATGGATATCCTGGCCTTTTGTAACTAGGGAGCCTCTGGGGCCCTATGGTCATTCAGCTTTTCCTCTGTGTGACTCAGATCTCAGCAGCATTAAGACAGATCAGGATGCACTGAGTCCATAGCAAGCTTTCGATAGAGTGGGTAAAGATTTAACATTCCTGTCAGGTGTTTATGCAATGTGTCTTCTGCAATAAAATGCCCCTACCTGCCTGCTTGATGTCTTCCCTGACCGTGTAAACTGAGCTGTGCATGCAAAGCTCAGCTTACACTGCCGACCTGATCTCTGTGTGCCAGAATGACTGCCTTCTGTGCATGCGCTGGAGTGACGTCTTTCTGCACCAGCCAATGGAGATGGCTGAAGACCAGCACTCCGGAGAAGATGCTGACGAGAGATGAGAAACGTTGACAGAAACTTAAAGTGGAGTTCCACCCACTTTTACAACTCTCCAGCATCCCCCACTAAACTGTGCACTGTAAACAAATTGGATATTTTTTTATTTTTTTTCTCAGCACTTACTGTATATCTGCTGTATTCATTTTTCACTTCCTCCTCCCTGGCCGCGGCCCATCGCATCATTTCCTGTTTTCAATGCCTTCTGGGAAGGGGCGGCAACTTCCTCTGAAACTGCCATTGCTATGGAAACCTGACCTGAAACCTATTACACTGCTTGTGCTGCACTGAGCATGTGCGAGATCTGCAAGGATGAGATCTAGGAAGAAATGCAGTCTGGCTTCAGATGCCCAGACTTAAGATGGCCACGGCCTGCTGTAAGTTTATAAAATAACAAACTACTCCTATAAACTAACAAAACAGACCTTAGTTTACAGACTAACTTTACTAGAATACATTAAGCTTGTGTATTATAGGGGTATTTTTATTTATAAAGTATAATTTCGGCCGGAACACCACTTTAAGTTTTCCTTTCTTTAGTTCTACTTTAAAACCAATCTCCAGGAAAATAAAAAATCCTCCCTGGCAGTGGGGCTGCCCCTTCACTGTAAGAGTTAAATGCTAATGGCTAGGGCAGCAATAAAAAAAAACAACAACTTTTTGATTACCTGTTCCCCACTACCGCAAGCTGCCTCCCATTTTTCTACCATAAAAAGTACTTTTATTTACCTGATTTTCCCCCCCGGCAGCCGTCACTCTGCTCTTCTTCCCTACACTCCAGCTTGTGGACTGTACCTCAGAGTCATCAAGCCCCATACAAAACTAGAGGCCCTGCACTGTCTTTGATGACACCAGAAGACATGCAACTGCTGGAGCATGGGGGAGAAGAAGCTGTAGGCATCGGTCTTAAAGCGGTAGGCAGCCTGCGGTAGTGAGAACAGGTAATCAAACAAATTTTTTTTTTTTTTTTATTGCTACCCTAGCCATAAGTATTTAATCACTGCAGTGGGGGGTTAACCCCACTGCAAAGAGAGGATTTTTGTTTTCCCTGGAGCTCAGATTATTTAAATATGCCTTAAAGCAGAACTAACCCCTTTTATCTTTTACAGCCAAGGAAGCTGCTATCGTAGCCTCTATTTGATCTGCAGATGCCATGGTCCTGCATATGTGATCCATTGTGACACCAACCATTTGATGGCTTGACCATTTGGTTGAGAGCTAACATAAGCACACTAATAACTGTAACAGTTATCTTTCAACGCGTGCCTTGAAAGTAAGGGCTCTTTCACATGGGCGGACTTCGCCTGCTCAGCGTGGGATCTGTCCACTGATCCCTGCTGAGCAGGCTGATGACAGGTCCGTGTTCGCTCCTATTATGCAGAGCCAACACAGACACAGGTCACTTCCCTCTGTGGGCGGTCAGATGTAAACGGACCGCCTGTCTGTTTACATCCGACTGTTGTTCGATCCGCCAGATGGATGGGAAACGGATCCCCCATCCGTCTGTTTTAAGCAGTGCGGATCGGATGTTGGCGGATGTAAACGGACACCTGTCTGTTTACATCCGCCGCTCCATAGAGAGCAATGGATGGTCCGATCGGATCTACCTAAAAAAAACTTACAGGTGGACCCAATCAGTACCTACTGTGTGAAAGGGGCCTAACTGTTTGCGGAAACCAGTGTTGGGGTGGGGGGGGACTGCAATCAAACAGTGTTGCAGTGGGGGAGCATAGCCATGGTAAGGATCAACTAGTTGTGAAATGGACAGGATGACTGATTGTCTTTTATTTGGTCAAGAACAATATTTTCATGAAGTTTGTATGCTCTTTCTGCGCTTCCTCACACAGAGCTAAAGTGCACACCTCCTTGTTTTTTTTACATGTTTTTCTCTTTAGAATTCCTGATGGGGCGATCGTCAAAAGACAAGCGGGATATTTATTATCGATTGGCGAAAGAGGAAGGCTGGAGAGCGAGAAGTGCATTCAAACTGCTTCAGCTGGATGAGGAATACCAACTCTTTCAAGGTATCGTTAGAGCTTTTATGTGGTACTGCACTGTGTTATGCTGGCCATACACTATACGAAAAATCGGCCGAAAAATCGTTCGTATAGACACTTCGTTCGTTTTTCGGCAAGTTAATGGGCACAAATCGATAATCGTTTGTGACGTTTTTGTGGGAAAAAAACGAACGGGAAGTTTGGAAAATTTCTGCCGAACGTACGATAAATTGCAAGGTTAATGTGTTTCCCGTCCGAACTGTCTGCACTAGGTATATGTAAAAAAACGAACAAAAAATTATTTATTCATGTCCACTGAACAATTTATCGGTCATTATATGATGGCACGATCGTTTGCGGTCACGGTCGAACGTTCGTTTTTCGAAAATGGGTTCGGCCGATTTTCTGTATAGTGTATGGCCAGCATTAAGCTACTCACACATTCAGGTTTCTTTTGTTTGGCACACTAAACAGCATGGCTGGAGGAATGTCCACTGCCTGCTACTGTATTCAGACAACCACAGCATCCACAGCTTTCTGAATACCTATGCATTAAGGTGAAAAAAACACCTGGCACACCTGGTGATCAATCCCCCCCCGTTTTACTTACCTGAATCCTGGAACTTGATCCACGGGAGATGCGCTGTCACTCTGCCTGGGGTTCTCGGCTCTTGATTGGATAGGTTGATAGCAGCTCAGCCATTGGCTCCCGGTGCTGTCAATCAAATCCAATGACCGGGGGGGCAGGACCGAGTCATACATTCGGCAGCTATGGACAGCGAATGATGGACTCCGGGAGCGCACCCGCAAGGTAACCGCCTGGGAGAGCGCTTCTCCTAGGGGGTTATCTGATGTGGGGAGGAGCCGCCGAGGGACCCCAGAAGACGGTGTTCGGGGCCACTC
The DNA here is from genome assembly GCF_042186555.1 of Aquarana catesbeiana. Lineage (NCBI taxonomy): Eukaryota > Metazoa > Chordata > Amphibia > Anura > Ranidae > Aquarana > Aquarana catesbeiana. Next base: position 220,431,014 of record NC_133332.1, read on the forward strand.
TGTGCAAAACGAGCTGCACAGTGGAGGGACGTATGATATTATTTATTTATTTATTTTTAATAATCAAAGGTTTAAAATCACTTTAACAGTGGCTGCATCAGAGTTAGTTGGAGTCGCTGTAAAAGGAACATGTTGACAGAAGGAGAGCACAGAGTGAACAGAGAGAACTTTATCAGTCTGTTGCTGGTCCTTTACGGTCCTGTCACAGACTGGGGACATGAATGCATCCAAGCTGTACTGCTTGTATGCAGTAGAGAAAAGTCGGGTAACCACCCAGCTGTGCTGTCAGACAGGGCTGCGTAAAAAGAAAAGTGCTTTAGAATAAGCTTTATGTTAAGGTGTATATATAAATATCCAAAAAATCTTAATTGAAGTTTAAATTGAAAATGTAACTAATTCAGAACTAGACTTACTAAACCAATATAAATCCCCAACAAGATAGATAAAAATGATAGTGGGGCCCTGCCACCAAACAAAAGTTATGATATAGACCCTTAGTTCTTAACCTCCCTGGCGGTATTTCCGAGTCTGGCTTGGGGTGGAATTTCAGAACCAAAAGTGGTAACCCCGAGCCAGACTCGGGATCGCATCGCAGGATCCAGGAAGAGCTTACTTACCTTGTCCCCTGGATCCTGCGATGTCTCCCCACTATTTATAGTTATTTATTATATTATAATTTATGATTTCGTGTTTCAAACTTTATCATACCCGAGATGTCTACTAGACTCTTGTTTGGACAGATTTAAGTGAGTTATTCCTAAGAATTACAGGCCTACAATATAAAACGCCAAATTTCCATGCAAAATAATGGTACCGCTTTCAGCATCAAAAATTTGAAATAATCATACCGCCAGGGCGGTTAAAGCACAAACTTCTGCTCATTGTACTCCTCCCCCCCTCCGGTGCCACATTTGTCTTTCACAGGTATGCTGTCCCCACTTCTGGGAGCCTCAGCCACGGGTATTGACGTCACCGAGGGGCTCCCTCCTCCTTCCCCGGCCGCCGGGCCAACAGGAAAGAGGAGCGGCGCCTCGCGCATGCGCAGTAGGGTTCCCGACGTGAAGCCGTAAGGCTACACTGCCGGGTTCCCTTACTCGCAATGGAGGCAGCAGCACCCGACAGCTGATGGATACATCAGCTGCAGTGCCGACATCGCTGGACTCCAGGACAGGTAAGTGTCCGATTTATTAAAAGTCAGCAGCTGCAGTATGTGCAGATGCTGGCTTTTAATTTTTGCAGCAGTGGGCAGAACCTCCACTTTAAATGCCACAGTACTAAATTGCATAAAAAAGCATAATTCATAAATAACCATTTGTTATAAAGTTAAGATAACTATAATTGATCGCAGATGTGCACCTTCAGTCATACAAGAGTCACAGTGCAACATTAGAGTGTTAATTGATTGAGAATTATCCAAATCCCAGACTGGGGTAATTCAATGCAAAAATAATTGTAAACGCTGTTATGACTCTCAAGGCGAAACCTCCATATTCATGGAAGATTAAATGAATAGCTCAGTTCATGCAATACCAGCAGCATCCTTGGGGAAAAAAAGCACTTGGAGGGAAATTAAGATTGGCGAAGGCAGATTCTGGATTAGCTGTGCATGGCAACCAATCAGCATCTAGCTTTCATTTTCAAAGCTTGTAGTAGAACTAAACCCTCCTATCCTTTTACAGCCAACAAAGCTATAATTGTAGCCTCTGATCTGCAGTTGCCATGGTGCTGAACGTGTGATCATTAATGTCACTAAAAATTTCATTACTTGACAGTTCAGTTGAGAGCACTGTAACAAGCAAATAACTGTATCCATTATCATTCACGGCATACCTTGAATGTAATTGGTTTGGGGAACAGTAAATTGGGTTACCTTTAAGCTTAGCTGAGCTCATTTTATAACAGAATAGGCAGGTGATCCATTGTCACAGAAGCGAAATAAAATGTCTATTCTGCAATAAAATACACCTACCCTCCTGCTCGCAGTCTCTTCTGGCAATGTAAACTGAGCTGTGTATGCGCAGCTCAGCTTACAGCTCCGACATAATCCCTGTGTGCTGGAATGACTGATTCCTGTGCATGCGCAGGAGTTATGTCATTTTGCTCTGGCCAGTGGAGATGCCTGAAGACCAGCACCCGGGGAGAAGATGCCAGTGAGGGACCCGGGCTATTAGAAATGAGGTAAGTATAATACCTTCAGTTCTGCTTTAACGTGGAGAATGTATTTTTACTACAGGTTAGGTCATCAGTTTTATATAAATATTACATTTTTTTACTGGTATTTTTATATGCTTTACAAAGTCTATATAGTGACCGTTTTTCTCCTTTGGGGATTATTTAAATCTCAGAATGAACTGTCTGGAGGTAATTAGACCGGTAAAACAATATTAGCTCATTTTACAAAGCTAACACACCAGGTTTAAAATCTTTATTTTCCAAAAAGTGATCGCTTTTTCAGTTGAGGCCAAAAAGATTTGAAAATTACATTTACATGGCTAAAATGTTGCTTATTATCCTTGTGGTAAAGCTTTGTGAATTAAAGTGGAACTAAACCCACCAATTTAAATATTTCCCAAAACGGGTCCTTGAATGTTAACTGTTAGGCCTGTTCCACATGTTTCACACGGGCTTCAGCTTGTATAAGAACAGTTTGAACAGCAAGCTTTCATGAAACTTTCAGCAAGCTTTGAACAGCTGTCTCTAAACTCTTAAAGAGCCCTATAGCTCTTGTTTGGAAATGTGATATATATATATATATATATATATATATATATATATATATATATATATATATATAAATTACTATATAAATTAAACTTTGTACTACCACTTTTACCTACAGGTAAGCCTATAATAAGGCTTACCTGTAGGTACTGTGAATATCTCCTAAACTTGCACAGCTTAGGAGATATTCAGAGTGCATGCAACCGATGACATTGCTGGAAACGGCGGCTCCCACGCACATGCGCAGGAGTGACGTCATCGTGCCACCGGCTGCTCATGTAGCCGGTGGCCGCAAACCCAGAAGGGAGGCCAGGGAAAGATGTCAGCTGTCTCAGCATTGACATCGCGGCGCAGGAGGGCTTAGCTTCCTTCTAAGGTAAGTTTCTCATAATGTGCTAATATGCAATGCATACTATCACATTATGATTTTGCCTTGCAGGAATTTTTTTTTGTTTTTTAACCATCAGCAGTTTACAACTGCTTTTAATGGGTGAGCTGATTGTCACTTTAACCCTTTGGTGCTGACCGCACGCAAATATGCCAATCATGTGACCGCCAATCACGGCAGTCACATGATCATAAACCCGCCTTGCCCCCTGTCATCCTAAACCCTTTAAAGGGCCAGGATAAGTTTCAAGTAGTGCTGAAGCTTGATAGCAGCTTGTTTAAAGTGGCAATCTGTACTCACATTAGGATGTCTAACATTTGCAAAGTGGAGCTAAATGGTACTTTAAAAGCTTCAACAAAGCTTGCCAAAAGCTCAGTAAATGCTTTGTAAAAGCTTGCTGTTCATACTGCTCTTATACAAGTTGAAGCCTGTGTGAAACAAGCCAGTTACTAGTGTGCTTATGTCAGCTTTCAACCAAACTGTCAAGCAATCAAATGACTGGTGTTCTAGGTAATCACATGTGCAGCACCGTGTCAACTGTAGATCGTACAGAGAGAGCTGGCAGTTTCTTTGGCTGTAAAGGATAGGAGGGTTTAGTTTCACTTTAAGCCTTATTAATGTAATTGTGGATTTAGCTGTTTGCTTGAAGTTCAGCTTTTGAACTGTAAAAGTTGTTCTTGTTATTTTTAGATGCTGGGTGAAGTTTAAAGGAGAAGTACAGCCAAAGCTTGTTTGGCTGTACTTCTGTTGATCACAGGAGTGCAGTTCATTCTGCATTCCTGTGACCCGTTTTTTGCCGAAAGTGGTTGAAGCCTGCTGTTCGCTGATGTCACAGAGCCGATCCTGGGAAAGATTGCGCCAATATGGTTGGGATCCACCCAGAAGCCTGGACTGTCACCTGTTTAAACACAAACAAACCCATACTTCTCTTTTAAGGCTGAATTCACATAGTTCAGTGTATATGCACTTATAAGGGAGCAATTCTATCGGCTTCATGGTTCAGATAATATCATTTATAAATATCTGGAAATCTATGCCATTGGTCTGACATAAGACTATGGAAGTGACTTGAGATATGTCTGTCTCCCAGGTGTACAGAGAGCAGTCGACCTGTGTGCAGCGCCTGGCAGTTGGAGTCAGGTTCTCAGCAGAAAGCTCAGGTAAATGGCTTTTTCTTAGATATTTCCCCATTAAGTAAATGAATGGCAATAACAGCCAAATCGAGGTTCTAAGTCCTGTCAAAAATTGAAAAAAATGTCAACGTTTTGTCTGGAGTGTGGTCTTAAAATTGCTCTGTCAAAAAGAAGAAAAAAAAAAAGCTGATTTAAAAATTAAAAAAGGATCAATAATACTAGACATTAGGAGACTCCTATCTTTGCTTTCCTGAACAGAGACAGTGGCTGAGGGATCTTCAGCATCTGACAGACTTCCAGGTGTAATGGATATTTAGTCTCACCCATCAAGCCCTACGTCACTAATGTGTTCTGTACAACCATAGCACAAGGAACACAGGGATCTCGCACACCTAAAAGCGTGTAGAAAGCTGAAGATTCTTCAGCTGCTGTTGCTTTTTAAGAGAGTGGAGATGAGAATCACCACTAATTGGGGTGGTAAGTATTATTTCAGGAATCTTTTCAAAAAAGAGTAACCCCAACCATAGTTAATGTAGCAAGAAACTGTGTAACGTCAGCCCAAAAAATGTGTATTTCTTTATCGTACATCATGGGACACAGAGCCTTAAGTAATTACTTAATGGGTTATAGGCCACCTTCAGGTGTTGACACTGGTTATACCCAATCAAGGAAGTTTACTCCCTATATAACTCCTCCTCCTTCCAGGAGCACATCAGTTTTTTCACCAGTGTCTAAGGTGTTGGTCACGAGTGAAGATGTGCTCTGAGGAGCTCCACTGGAGGGATCCATGCTGGATTTAAATAGCCTCTATAAAGACCAGATCCATCCAAAGTGCCACTAAGGCCTAAAAGGATGGTACCTGGGACCTCGTATCCAAAGCACGAGGTTTTGCCTGTAACGTCTCTCTTTGTAGGGCTGGACCCCAGGAACCCAGGGCTTAGGTCTAGCTACATTACCTAAAGCTTCCTGATGGGGTGTTTTACAGGTTCAAGGGAGTTGGAACCCTGTTTTAGGGACCCGGTCCTTGAAGGTTTGCTAAACGCAACCCGCTGTGATAAGTGAAGGCTGGATTGTCTGTTAATTCAGCAAATCCTGCAGCGGGGATAAGATAAGGGAAAAAACTTGGGTATTAAAAACACCTATGTATTTCTTCCATTAGGGAAAAAATTTTGTCATGCCTTAATTCTCCACTAGAGGGAGTCTATGCACATACCTTACTCTGTTGTCTTCACTGTAAAGCTCAGTCCGTGTCTGGTTGCAGCAGCGTGTGGAGGGAAACTTTTTCAAGGTAAAGGAAATCTGCAAAAATGTTTTCTTTCTCCCCCTGATGGGACCAGAGGGTTAGGGGGGTAAGCAGCGCTGTACCCCCCCTTACACGCGTGTGTGTGTGCGCGTGTGTGTGTGTGGGGGGGTGTTTTGGGAGGGAAGCGCGGAGGTCCCGCTAATTGTTTTAACTGTGGCTGATTTCACTGTTGTTGTGCCTGCTGCTGGATGGGTCCCTGCTCTCCCCCCTCTCTTGTGTTGAGTCAGTGGACCCGAAAACGCCGCACACCAGCGCGGGAACTTTTTAAAAGTAAAAAGAGGCAGAATTTTTTCTCGGAGGGGGCGGGGCCTAAGTGCGATGCCGTGAACGTCCACGAGGACGCACGGCAGGCTAAAAACAAATACAACACAGCTGTGACAGTCTCGCCTCGGCTGACGAGGAGAAAACAAGCAGCCTGCAACACAAGGACACAAGAGCTTTGGGACATGTGAGGGTTGCAAAAAATTTGTGAAAATATATGTGTCACTGGCGCAAAAACTATCCTATCAAAAATGGTGTAAGTGATATTTATAGCTGCTGCATCCAAAAAATATTTTTCAGAGAAAAAATTAAATTAAAAGTGCTATGTGAGTGGATGCGCTGCTCCCATCTGTGCTCTCTATATTGCCTGTGTATGTGCTATCTCAATAGCCTAATTTGGTTCACCATCCACCTAACAGGTTATATCTCATTTATACAATAATCATATGTTTGTATAATTCATCACATGTGAGCAACAACTTAATCCAAATACTTTAAATCATATAAAAAGTCCAGTGACATATGTCACATAATGATAGACTCTTCTTCATATGTGTTGCGAATCATCCGTTATAATTGCCGTGGGCGGCGTGCTCTTGTGTGTGGTATCAGATTAAAAGTGACTTAGTGCTTCACCACCACCTGTGAGATTTGCCACTCACCAGATTAATCTTTAAAACTGCACCTTTGGTTCATTAACAGGGATAACCACTCCACTCAAAGGAAACTTTCTCCAATATCTATACCAGGTCCTCAATGTTCCTCATGCAAACGGATAAAAAACCATCATCGCGCAATAACGTTTAAAACCTTTATTCCATACATAAAAAACACTTTGCACTCACATTTCCAAGTGCCATTAGGCCGGCACCGAGCTTTTCCCGCAGTTAAGGACGGGTGGGCACTGCAGCCCGGTTCGTCTAGTGTGTGCTAGATGGTCTCCGTTGCCGCTTACGTTCCCCCCTGTTTGCGTTCGCGTCCTCTCCAAACCCCGTTCGTTCCCGGTCACGTAGGTACGATAATCTCCCAGCAGCCTCTACGCGTTTCGCAATCAAATTTGCGTCATCAGGAAGCTCGGGACCGGGAACGAACGGGGTTTGGAGAGGACGCGAACGCAAACAGGGGGGAACGTAAGCGGCAACGGAGACCATCTAGCACACACTAGACGAACCGGGCTGCAGTGCCCACCCGTCCTTAACTGCGGGAAAAGCTCGGTGCCGGCCTAATGGCACTTGGAAATGTGAGTGCAAAGTGTTTTTTATGTATGGAATAAAGGTTTTAAACGTTATTGCGCGATGATGGTTTTTTATCCGTTTGCATGAGGAACATTGAGGACCTGGTATAGATATTGGAGAAAGTTTCCTTTGAGTGGAGTGGTTATCCCTGTTAATGAACCAAAGGTGCAGTTTTAAAGATTAATCTGGTGAGTGGCAAATCTCACAGGTGGTGGTGAAGCACTAAGTCACTTTTAATCTGATACCACACACAAGAGCACGCCGCCCACGGCAATTATAACGGATGATTCGCAACACATATGAAGAAGAGTCTATCATTATGTGACATATGTCACTGGACTTTTTATATGATTTAAAGTATTTGGATTAAGTTGTTGCTCACATGTGATGAATTATACAAACATATGATTATTGTATAAATGAGATATAACCTGTTAGGTGGATGGTGAACCAAATTAGGCTATTGAGATAGCACATACACAGGCAATATAGAGAGCACAGATGTGAGGGTTGCAAACTGCTATTCCTGATAGAGGAAGCAGGACACCTTTTTCCCAGCACTAGGCTGAATTTTATAGCGGCTTTAAATGTCATGACTACTTTTAGCGATTAAGTGCAATTTGTATAGTGCCTCTGTTTTTGTACTTGGGAGAAAAATCAAAAAAGGTTTCACCCCCAGGCGCTAGGATCCCGAGTCGCATTTCCATGCTGTCATCCTCGCCTGAATTACCAGTTTTGGCAAGCCAGGGTGAGCCATTAGAACAAATTGATGGTGCAATTGCTTCTCACATCTCAGCCCCTGTATACGTGACTGAAGATGTCCTTTCCTCCTCCTCCCTGCGGGGTCTGGAAGAAAGATTAGCGGCTTTAATCGCATCCTCCATTCAAATGGATAGGAAGCTTGCTAGATCCCCCTCCCCCACTTCGGAACCTTTGCAAGAGGAACAGTGGGCACAGAATGAGGTGTTACCCTCAGTCAATCAGGAGGAAAAACAAACCGATGATGATTCCTCTGCGGAGGAAACAACGGTAGATGAGCCTTTTTCTCCTCTCAATCTGAGAATCCGCTGATACAATCTCTTACAGAGATGGTTCGTTCTACTTTCATGCTACCCCTAACAGAGTCTCCTGAAAGTTCGGTTTCTTCCTTGGGTTTCTTAAAACCCTCTCAACCTTTGCATGCGTTTCCTGCACATGCATTACTAGAACAGCTTATTTTTGTTGAATGGGATCACCCGGATAAGCATTTTCTCCCTCCTAAGAGAATTGCAATTCTCTATCCCCTGGAGGAGAAATTCTCCAAAAGATGGAAAATACCACCGATTGATGCTGTGATTTCCAATGTGAATAAAGGCCTAACTTGTCCAGTAGACAATGCACAGATGCTTAAGGATCCAACAGATAAGGAGTTGGAACCCCTGTTAAGATCTACTTTTTCCATGGCAGGTGCCATTACTCAGTCTGCAGTCACCGCAATAAGCGTCTGTCAATCACTAAAGGACCAATTTAAACAGGCCCTTAGAGAGCTTCCTGCACAACAAGCTCGGGATTTGGCTGAACTACCAAAAGCATTATGCTTTGCCATAGATGCCATTAAAGATTCTATTCACCAGGCGTCCCGCCTTAGGTTTATGCTTATGCTTGTGCATATGCGTAGAATCCTGTGGTTAAAAGATTTGGTCAGCTGAAGCACCATGTAAAGACCTCCTAACTGGGCTCCCTATTCATGGGGAGCGACTATTTGGAGAAGACTTGGACAAATATATCCAAACAATTTCTAGTGGGAAAAGTACTCTTTTGCCAGTCAAAAGAAAGTATAAACGCCCTTCATTTAAACGGGCTCTTTCCCCTACGTCAGGGGCTTCCGCCTCTAGGCAGGGGCGACGGCCTCTGCCGTCAGACTCTAGAGGAAAATCTCAGGGTCAGACCCAGGCTCAAAAGAAGTCCTGGGGTCGATTCCTAAAGCCTCATCATGAAGAGGCAACCCCCCTCACCAAGATGGGGGGGAGTTTTCAGAAGTCTGGAAAGAAGAAATTCAGAACAGATGGGTCATCTCCACGGTAATGCTGAGGTACAAGCTCGAATTTCGGGACTTTCCACCGTCTCGCTTCTCTGTTTCAGTCACTAGACCCATTTCTCAAGGGGTGATCATACAGATCCCCACAAAAGAGCAAGGTTTGGGGTTTTATTCAAACTTTTTTATGGTACTGAAACCAAATGGAGATGTCAGACCCATTCTAGATCTAAGAAATCTAAATCGGTTTCTGAAGATCCGCTCCTTTCGCATGGAGACGATCAGGTCAGTAGTTTCTATCCTTCTAGGAGGAGAACTTCTGGCATCAATGGACATCAGAGATGCATATCTGCATGTCCCTATATTTCCCGCTCATCAAAAGTTTCTACGGTTCGAGTTAGAACAACAGCATTTCCAGTTTGTAGCCCTGCCCTTCGGGCTAGCTGCAGCACCCCAGGTGTTCACCAAAATGCTGGCCCCACCTCTAGCCAGGTTAAGGGCACAGGGCATAACAATCGTAGCGTACCTAGATGATCTATTACTAATAGATCAGTCGGTGGCTCATTTGGAGCAAAGTGTACGCACTACAACCAACTATCTGAAGAGTTGGGTTGGATCCTCAACCTAGAGAAATCTTTCTTAATACCGCTAAAAAAGCTGGAGTACTTGGGTCTGATCAAAGACACAGCCCAGGAAAGGGTGTTCTTGCCTCAGGAAAAGATCAACTCCATAAGAGAGCTGGTGCGGATGGTCAAGTCGAATGGCGATCCCTCCATTCGCCTTTGCATGAGGTTGCTAGGAACCATGGTGGCTTCATACGAAGTAGTTCCCTATGCCCAGTTCCATTCAAGCCTGTTGCAAAACAGTATCCTGTCTGCTTGGAACAAAACAATTCAAGCTTTAGACTTGCCAATGCAGCTGTCCCCAAGAGTGTTCCAAAGCCTCACTTGGTGGTTACTAACCCAGAATCTGATGAAAGAAAAATCCTTCAGACCAGTCATCTGGAAAGTGGTAATGATGGATGCCAGCCTTTCAGGCTGGGGAGCAGTACTAGAAAAGACAACTGTCCAGGGACAGTGGTCAAGAACCAAAAGAATCTTGCCCATCAATATCTTAGAGATTTGGGCAGTATGTCTGGCTCTAAAGGCCTGGACTTTCAAGTTACGGTTTGTCCTGTCAGGATTCAATCCGACAATGCCACAGCTGTGGTCTATATCAATCACCAAGGGGGCACCAAAAGTCTCTCAGCGCAGAGAGAGGTGAACCATATTCTAACTTGGGCAGAAAGGCATGTTCCATGCCTTTCGGCAATCTTCATTCTGGGTGTAGAGAATTGGCAGGCGGACTACTTAAGTCGCCAGCAGTTATTCCCAGGGGAATGGTCTCTTCACCCCGACATATTTTGGGCTGTTTGCCAAGGATGGGGGACTCTGGATGTAGATCTTCTAGCGTCCAGGTTCAACATGAAGTTAGTCAACTTTGAGGCTGGAACAAGGGATCCATTAACATGTGGAACAGATGCGTTTGTGACCCCATGGGATCAGTTCTCACTGATCTATGCATTCCCCCCTATTCAGTTGCTGCCTCAACTTCTTTGCAGGATCAAGCTGTAAAGAAAGACGGTAATTCTGGTGGCACCAGCATGGCCCAGAAGGTCATGGTATGCAGAAATCGTAAAGTTGGTAGTGGAGGGCCCATGGTCCCTTCCACTACGGCCAGATCTGCTCTCACTGGGACAGATCTTCCATCCTACCGTACGGTCTCTAAATTAACCCACATTCTGAAACGTGGGCTTTCCGGGTCAGTTATCTCTACCCTGATTAGTGCAAGGAAGCCAGCTTTCAGAACTATAGAGTCTGGTGGGCTTATGTTTCCTGGTGTGAATCCAAGGGTTGGCACCCTCGGAGATATCATAGGCAGAATTCTTGCCTTTCTACAAATAGGGGTAGAAATGAAATTGGCTTTGAGTACTATTAAAGGCCAAGTCTCAGCTTTATCGGTCTAATTTCAAAAGACCACTTGCTACTCATTCTTTAGTCCGGGGTTTTTATACAAGGGGTGATGTGGCTCCCTTGAACACTTGGGACTTGAACTTAGTTTTGTCTGTGTTACAAAAAACAGCCAATACAACATATTTCCCTAGTCTTTCTGACAAGGAAGTTGGTATTTTTGGTTGCTAAATCCTCAGCAAGGAGGGTTTTGGAATTGGCTGCTCATTCTTGTAAAGTGCCATATTTGATTTGTCATGAGGACAGAGTGGTGTTTCGCCCTTGGCCATACTTTTTTATCAAAAGTGGTTTCAGGTTTCACCTGAACCAAGATATTGCCCTGCCATCGTTTTTTCCAAAACCATGTTCCAGGGAAGAAGAGTCACTACATTGACTTAATGTGGTGAGAGCAGTGAAAATCTTTTTTAAGGCAACTGCTCAGATTGGTAAGACTGATGTTTTATTTATTCTGCCAGAGGGTCCTAACAAAAGACAAGCACCGTCGAAATCCACTGTCACTAAGTAGATTCGGTAAGTGATAATTCAAACTTATGAATTAAGGGGTAAGATTTCCCCATTTCAAGTTAAGGCACACACTACCAGGTCGGTTAGTGCTTCTTGGGCAGTGCGTCACCAGGCCTCCATGACTCATATCTGCAAGGCCGCAACTTGGTCTTCAGTGCATACATTCACAAGATTTTATCAGGTGGATGTAAGGAGGTATGAGGATATCGCCTTTGGGCGCAGTGTACTGCAGGCAGCAGTATAAGTCCTCAAGTCTGTGGGTACTCTGCGGGTTCTCTCTCCCTCCCCTCAAGTAGCATTGCTATGGGACGTCCCATTAAATAATTACTTAAAGCTCTGTGTCCCATGAAGTACGATAAAGAAAATGGGATTTTTATTACAGCTTACCTGTAAAATCCTCTTCTTGGAGTACATCATGGGACACAGAGGTCCCGCCCCTCTTTTGGGATTAAGTATATTGCTTTGCTACAAAAACTGATGTGCTCCTGGAAGGAGGAGGGGTTATATAGGGAGTGAACTTCCATGATTGGGTATAACCAGTGTCAACACCTGAAGGTGGCCTATAACCCATTAAGTAATTACGTAAGGCTCTGTGTCCCATGATGTACTCCAAGAGAAGGATTTTACAGGTAAGCTGTAATAGAAATCCTATTTTCTTTACACGTCCAGAATACATGTTATAGTCTGCATGTTCCTCCGAGCACCTCCAGCATTGAGAGGAAAGACCCAGGCACATTTTATTTAACCTATTAGGTGTTAGATATATTCTGTGTACCAATTTGAATTGGATCGATTTATCTCTACTGGCTACCAATTGAGAGAAGGGATAATCCCACAAGTCTTCCCAGTCTTCATTATCTGTACCTGGAACATCCGCCTGCCATCTAGCCCGTAGAGTCTCCATACCAATATAAACCTATGGCAGGAGAGTCTTGTATAGTTCTGAAAGTCGTTTAGTTAACATGTCATATCATAACATATTTACGATGTCTGAGGTGTACAGGTTAACTGGGGATGTGCCAAACTGGGCAGAATAGACATGGCTGAGCTGCAGGTACCCGAAGAACAAGGGATTAGGGAGGTTATGATAGAGTGACTTTAAAACTAAACCTCAGCTAAAACTTGTTTTGGTGGCAACAGAGTCACTTGAATGTCTTTCCTTGTCTATTTAGGGCTAATGATGAGACGTCAGAGGTGAAGATTGTTGCGGTGGATCTACAAGCCATGGCTCCACTACCTGGAGTGATCCAAATTCAAGGAGATATTACCAAGGTACTGTCTGCTGTGACGGACCAAATGCAATCTTCAGTTTTGTTTGTGTGAAATGTCAGTGTTGCTTATAGCACATAATCAGTAATCTCTTTACTCTGGCCCAAAAACATTAAATATGGTTTCTATGGGCAAGTCAGACCCTTTTTAAAATAAAGGAGGCTCGTAATGTTTGTAGGAGTTGAAGCACTATCTGTGTCCAACAGAGCCAGGAATGAAAGGTAGAAATAAGCCCTGTAATTATTAATAACGTTCACCAGGAGATAAGAGGTATGTGGTCATTAACTGCAACCTATTTTGATTTTCTGCTTTCAGGTTTCCACAGCTAATGAGATAATATGTCACTTCGAGGGGCAGCCAGCAGACCTTGTTGTGTGTGATGGGGCACCAGATGGTAATTACCGTATATACTCGAGTATAGGCCGACCCGAATATAAGCCGAGGCACCAAATTTTACCACAAAAAACTGGGAAAACATATTGACTCAAGTATAAGCCTAGGGTGGGAAAATGCAGCAGCTACTGGGTAAACAATGCCCATTTGCAGCCTCACTGTGCCCATTTGCAGCCTCACTGTGCCCATCTGCAGCCGTACCTTTCATTACTAAAATAGCGTGTGTCTCCTGCTGTGTTATGCAGTCTGTGCGGCCGTCCATTGTAACAAAGCTCCGCCTCCTCCTCGTCTGTGATAGACGGAACGCTGATACAGTTTCCCAGCATTGTATCAGTGTTCCTCTATCACGGACGAGGAGGAGGCGGGGCTTTGTTAAAATTGATGGCGGCACAGACTGCATAACACAGCGGGAGATGCACGCTGTTTTAGTAATGAAAGGTACGGCTGCTGTAGGCTCACTCGAGTATAAGCCGAGGGGGGGTTTTTCAGCCTAAAAAATGGGCTGAAAAACTCTGCTTATACTCGAGTACATACGGGAAGCACTTTTTCCCCAGCACCCTCTTACCATGGTCATCACTTGACTTCTGCTCTGAGGTTGAAATTTCTCTATTCCCCCTTCTGTAATCCTTTTTATAGGAGCACTCAGACCTGGGGACAGAAGGGTAGTGCTGGGAACCAATCGGGCTCTATTATTTTGGGTAGTGCAATCAGTGAACATGCTGTTAGTAGAAGTGGACAGAGTGATTACTTAATTTCTATACTGCTTCCATTTTTTTTTTTTTTGTGCATTGACAGACCGGGGTAGGTCTTGGACCAATCTACTGCGTAACTGTAATTGAGTCTGCAGAGAGGTCAGGGATCTGGCTATGCTGTATGGGAGGGAACCTAAATAACAGGACTGGCCAAACAGCCAGTAAAACAATCAGTTGTATTTTAAGTGTTATTTATCTACTATCCTGGAGTGCAGCTTTACAGACAGGTTCACATTTGTCCACTGAGTTCACACTATAAAGTTAGGGTAGGTCATTTAATGTAAATGGACTGCCAACGCAGCCTGACATGGCCAAAACTGCTCCTTACCCATTTTCCAGAAACAAAATGAACTGCAACGCACGGTGCGCACTGCCACAGCCCAACTGCTTTGCCTTGGTTTGTAGAGGTTCCATTCAAAATGAATGGCACCGCAGTGCACCAACGCAAAAGTGTGACCTCAATGGTGTAATTTTAGTTTTTATTTTCCTATGTTGTATTATTGGCAGTCTGTCTACTTTTTAGCTATTTTTTTATTACACTGGATGGTCATCAAATATATCTATATTTACTTGAGAACAATACTTTAAACATTTTTTTTTTAAGTAAGGGTGGGATTGCAGGAAAGCTAAAAGCACTCCTTATAAATAGGCCTTACAGTGTCTGTCACATCATGTGTGCCATGTTTCTAATATCTCTGTCTTTTGTCCTGTAGTTACTGGCCTACATGACATTGATGAATACATCCAAGCTCAGCTTCTGCTTGCGGTGAGTCTAAATCCACTTGTAGCTAAGGGAAAGTAACAGTAAATATTCTTATTTATAAATCAGTGTTATGTGCAGGATTGCAGAAGTCAAAGATATTATAATACATTCGATTTCAGTAGGTTTATTCCACTGTACTGTGTACTGAACCTTTTTATCCATGTAGTGGGGCCCCCCTCATACTGCATGGGTTAAATGCTTGTTTGGCAAGGGGAGAAAGAATAAAAGTACAAATTCTTTCCACATTACTCACCCCATTGGCCTTGCTTTTTTCTGTGCGTCCAATCCCCCAGAGCCAATACACCTCGCTGCCCAGCTGGTTGCAGCTCTATGCCTTTCTCAGGTACAATGCAGAATCCGCAGTCCTGCACTAAATGTAAATTTGCTGAGTGCCCGTCCACAGCCTGGGAGCAGAGGAGAGCACTGGCTTTTGTGGAAGTGAGACATAACTAAAGTATTTGTACTAATTAAAATAAAAATTGTCTCTGTGCAGCCTATCCCTAAGTGCTACAAAGCAGCTAGCACCAATATGTGTTTCATAAATGTATACAATAAAGAATCAATAGAAAATTGTGCAGTTCTAAATATGTGCAGACTCGACAAATACAATAGAAAATATAAATTAAAACATCATTGTGCAGCATGAAATAGATGCAAATTCACTGTGTTTCACGTGCATATCAAATTCCACCTTCACCCCAAATATGGTTTTTAAAACAGTACACATCATTTACTCCATGAAGTGTGGCCCTCCACAGCAGCCCAGAGTGGGGATTTACAGCAGTCAGTTTGGTGCTTATTGCAGACCATCTTCTAATAATCGAATAAGCACAAATGGGGCTCATGTATGAGTATCTGAACACATAATGATGTTAAAGTATTTATTTTTCTTGTTCAATATTTTTCTGTTAAGAATTGTAGGCAAGTTTGTCTTTTGCAGCAAGAATGTATTTTTCATAGTAACTCTTTTACCACAGGCTCTAAACATCACGACTCATGTCCTAAGGAAAGGAGGGACTTTTGTTGCTAAGGTGGGTACTGTGATGGAGAATTTACTTTTGTTGCCTTTGCACAGTTAAATATAAATCAGAAGTGGTCTGATTAATAACATGGGGTCTTATGTTTTAAGATGTTTCGGGGGAAAGATGTCACCTTGCTGTACTCCCAGTTGAAGATCTTCTTTCAAGATGTGACCTGCGCCAAGCCCAGAAGCAGTCGAAACTCCAGCATTGGTAGATTGCATTTGCATTTGTAGTTTTGATTTGGGAGCAAAGACAGCTGTGTGTTAAATTATTAGCAAACTAGATGATGGTTTTAAGTAGGGCTGCTGAAATTAATCGCAGCATCGATGCATCGCGATTCGGGTGTCCCCGATGCGGCATCGATGCATGCGACCCGAAAAATCGATGTCTGGCCCCGCCCCCTCCCGGGAGAGCGCTCCGTACGTAAAGCTGTTACTAGTGTGTGTATTTTCCGCTCATGTGACTCTCGGCCGCGCCTCCCTCCTCTGAGTCCCCTGATTTCAGCCCCGCCCACTGACTGGAGCTATCAGGTCAGAAGAGAGGCGGGCGGGGCTGACATCAGGAGAGACGTGAGAGGAGGGAGGCGCGGCCGAGAGTCACATGAGCGGAAAATACACACACTAGTAAAAGCTTTACGTACGGAGCGCTCTCCCGGGAGAATTCCCTGCTCAGGAAAGATGTGACAACCGGCGGAACACCGGCGGCTGGAGTGGAGATCGGGGGGAGATGGTGAGCAGGCAGATCGCCCTGCTCATTACAGGTTGCCACCAGCACCGGCGGAGCAGCATGTAAGTACAGAGGGGGAGGGGGGGCGCTGTGACACAAGTCCATATCATACAATTGTCTTCTATGTGCATTCATCACACCACAACTCTGCATTATTGTCCCCAGTCTGTGACCATCTCCTGTGCCATGTCCCCAGTCTGTGACCATCTCCTGTGCCATGTCCCCAGTCTGTGACCAACTCCTGTGCCATGTCCCCAGTCTGTGACCATCTCCTGTGCCATGTCCCCAGTCTGTGACCATCTCCTGTGCCATGTCCCCAGTCTGTGACCAACTCCTGTGCCATGTCCCCAGTCTGTGACCAACTCCTGTGCCATGTCCCCAGTCTGTGACCAACTCCTGTGCCATGTCCCCAGTCTGTGACCAACTCCTGTGCCATGTCCCCAGTCTGTGACCAACTCCTGTGCCATGTCCCCAGTCTGTGACCATCTCCTGTAGCATGTCCGCAGTCTCTGATCATCTCCTGTAGCATGTCCGCAGTCTCTGACCATCTCCTGTAGCATGTCCGCAGTCTCTGATCATCTCCTGTAGCATGTCCGCAGTCTCTGATCATCTCCTGTAGCATGTCCGCAGTCTCTGATCATCTCCTGTAGCATGTCCGCAGTCTCTGATCATCTCCTGTAGCATGTCCGCAGTCTCTGACCATCTCCTGTAGCATGTCCGCAGTCTCTGATCATCTCCTGTAGCATGTCCGCAGTCTCTGATCATCTCCTGTAGCATGTCCGCAGTCTCTGATCATCTCCTGTAGCATGTCCGCAGTCTCTGATCATCTCCTATAGCATGTCCGCAGTCTCTGATCATCTCCTGTAGCATGTCCGCAGTCTCTGACCATCTCCTGTAGCATGTCCGCAGTCTCTGACCATCTCCTGTAGCATGTCCGCAGTCTCTGACCATCTCCTGTAGCATGTCTGCAGTCTCTGATCATCTCCTGTAGTCATTTGGGGGCAGTCTGGAGCTCCTCTTTAAGTTGTCTGCACTGTTTACACTTTGCTACATGCAAAGAGTGTTGTCTTTTTTTTAAGAACAGATAAAATTTAAAAAATGGAGTTCTTCTGACTACTTAAATTTTTTGGATGAAAACCGCGCGCAGTAATCGTGATGCATCGTTAATCGTGGACCTGATAATCGTAATCGAATCGAATCGTGAGGCCAGTGAAGATGCGCACCCCTAGTTTTAAGAGCACCTGTGAGAATGGCTAGTATCTTCTACTTCCTGACTCCCAGAAGTGCCACTCCTAGAGCAGAGCCCCAATCTGCTACATTGTGCACAGTGCTATACCTCACCAGAACTAGCACAGCTTCTCAGAAGTTAGGCAATTAAGCTTTCAGAGCTTAGTTGGAGCCAGAATTGTTAATCATGCAACTTTTATTAAAAGAATACTTGGTGATCTGGCAATGCAGGTCTTTGTCCAGCCATTTGTTGTAGGGTGACAATGCTGTGTCCCTGTCTCCCAGCTGTGTGCTTGTATTGTCACACGGGCTTCTAATGGAGACCGCAAAGTGCTGTTTCAACACAAATCACAAAAGCGTGGTCCACTTTCAAAAAACAGGTCCTGAAAAATGGCATACAGCCATTGCTGGAGTGCATGTAGACAGAAAGTGACTGCAAAGAGGCTGCAAAATCTACTGGGATGGCAAAAGGATGGAAAAAAGTATATTATTAAGAAAAATTGTCATTCAGTTAGTGTTTACGTCTACTTGAAATCAAAGTTTCCTACACTGCTCATGGTCTCTTGTTGAGCTGATTTCCCAGCTGTACACAATTACTGTGTCCATTATGAGGGATTTCCACCCTCTCTGTTGGAAGTTTGATTCAGGCCTCGTTCTCATTATACATGCAAAAATACTGATGGAAAAAATGTACAGATTTTACATACAGAGACACGAGTTCACATCAGTTTTCATGAGCATTTTGGTGAGTTTTATACATGTTGCAGATTCCTGTGCAGAAAAAATCTGCACGTGATATTAGTGTTGTTTTTTTTCTTGTGCCCTTACACAACGCGTACAGACAAACTGGTGTCTCTGCAACATGGTGTAAACAAAGCTTTAGTCTAGGTTATGGAGAATGTAACATGGGGAGGTTGTACACTCAGACTGGGTTCACACTAGTGGGAATTGGATGCGGTTTTCCACGCATCCAGTTCACATGACAGGAGATTGTGGCTGGTTCACACATCTCTGTGGCGGCTGCGGAGCGAATTTCACAGGCGTCCTGTGCGTCTTTGGCTCCATTTCATGTCTGAATTCAGACAAAAATTTGGGCCTCATTCATCGCTAAAATGGAGAACAGGGACGCACTGGACCCCTGCTGTGAGCTGCATGCGAACTTAGTCCTCAGAGGTTGGCTAGAACTCCCAAGTGGACAGGAACAGAGTTAGAAGTGATTGCTTGGTGATCTTTCTGTTGGAGTAGCCAGAACATCTGAGAAGCTAAGTGCTAACTTGGCTATCCAGGCTCCCTCTACAATTAAAATAACACTTTTGAATGGACTAAGCCTTTAACATTTTCTTTTCATTACTTATTTTGTTGGCATTTTGTTTTTCCTTAAACAGAAGCATTTGTAGTGTGCCAAGGTTACAGCCCACCAGATGGCTACATTCCTAATATGTCCAATCCCCTTCTGGACCACTGCTATGGTGAGTGCAGTTTATACAGGTCCTAAACCTTGATGTTAAAGCAGTATGGGTGCCAGACCCAAAGTTGAATATTTATTCTTAAAATGGAACTGAATATTAGTTCAACAAAGTGGATCATTTTCAACTAAGCTGTATTTTGATTTCTGGTCTTTTCTTTTATTAGATGTCGATTTTAACCAGCTAGAAGGTCCTAACCGTGTTATTGTGCCTTTCTTGGCCTGTGGAGACCTGAGTGCCTATGACTCTGACATGACTTACCCTCTTCAGGTAAATGACTGCAGTAAATTGCCATACTGGACAAAGTAACAGGTTCATTTTACTCTTTGAATCTATGAAATTATAAGCAACTTCCTCCATGCAGTCTTAAGTTGCTTTTGATTTACTGCCAAGTCTGGCTGCGAATGTATACAGTCCACCAACTGTCATGTGGCAGCCCAGACACCATAAAAGAAAGTATACTCCCGCGCTACCAATAATCAGTATATAAATATGTGTAGGTTAACAAATTAAAGTGATATCTGGGGCGTGTCCAAGATGGCGCTGGGAGCGGACGTTTAGCTGCTGAGCTCCCGATCTGGATTCTTTATCCTCCGTCTATCCTACTGTGGAACTCACCACAGATCGTTCCCCTGCATCTCGGGGAATGAAAAGAAACAAAAAGGGGGCACAGAAGAGACGTACCGCCGAAGCTGTCCATATGCCGCCAAAGCCCGGGCCTTCTCTCCCCTCGGCCTGCCACATGGAGACACAGACCACATCCTTACCTGATGGTGCAATTCAGGCCGGGTCCGCGGCTGTCGACACCCTGATGCAGGCGATTACAACATGTCAGTCCACCCTCACAACAAAGATAGACCATGTCCAGGCAGAGACGGCCCTTATCTGCCGCGACATGGACAGGTTTAGAGAGCGGGTGACGGAGGTGGAGTGGCGGGTATCCAGCACGGAGGACGCCCAAAGGGAGCACCAAACAGACCTCCAGACCTTAAAAGCCAAGGTGAAGGTCCTGGAGGCCAGAGCCGAGGACGCAGAGAACCGGAACCACCGGAATAATCTCCATATCCTCGGCCTCCCGGAGGGCGCCGAGGCCTCGGACCCGGTCGCCTTCAATAAACAACTATTACCTTCCCTGCTCCCGAAGGAGCGGTTCTCCCCGCACTCTTCCATCGAACGTGCCCATCGTATGCCAGCCACCAGAGGCCCACAGGGGGCCCCGCCGCATACGTTCATTTTTAAACTTCTCCACTACAGGGATCGGGA
Organism: Aquarana catesbeiana; assembly: GCF_042186555.1. Taxonomy (NCBI): domain Eukaryota; kingdom Metazoa; phylum Chordata; class Amphibia; order Anura; family Ranidae; genus Aquarana; species Aquarana catesbeiana. The sequence continues at coordinate 220,451,463 of NC_133332.1, forward strand.
CACCATCCTTCTGTCGGCTCGCTTGCAGGGAGAGCTGAAGTTTGAAAACACAAAGGCAACGCAAGGGCTTTGATCAGGTCTGGGCCATGCTACGAGAGAAGGGAGTGGAATACAGCATGCTCTTTCCCGCCAGGCTGAGAGTACAAGATGGAGAAAGAGTGCAGTTTTTTACCTCTCCCAGTGATGCGGCTGCATGGGCTGAAACCCTACCACGATGAGTTTACATATAATGCCTCCCCGTCTGGATTTGTAAGTATGTTGCTGGGGTCCTCTAAATGTTTAACATTGCCCCATGTGAGCTCTGGGGGGGGGTGACTTGTCCCCGTTTCTTCCCCCCTGTGTTCACCTGCACAGATCATCAGTAAGCGATGGCTGCTAACACTCTCCCACTCCCTCAGAGTGTGTGTACTTGAGACTTTTTGACAATCACCTCTATGCCCTTGTTAAAGATGCTGTAACAGCTGCCCATCAGAGGGTTATCCCCCCCCCCCCCCTTTTAATCAGTGAAGCATGCTCACTTTGGATTTTGCTGAAGAGGTGACAGGGGGAGGCCCGTTTGCAGGCGAGATACGTTGTCACCTCCGCGAGGTGCTGCCCGCACACCTTTGGAGACTCACGCGTGACATGGCCCCCTTCCCCCAGCTTTCTTCTCCTGATTCGATCCACTCCAGCATGGGGAAAGTTAATAACTTTTTTCATCTAAGATATGTGCCCCCGGGGCTCCAGGTGTTCCACAATTACAATCTTTTACTGGATTTCTCAGGTTCTCTTGACTGTTCTGGCACACAGAGGCTACTGCCTCTTGCTCACTGCCTTCATGATCAGCCATAGGGCTGACATTTGTTTCGGGATGAAAATCCTCCTTCACGGTTGGGGGGGGGGGTTGGGGTGGGGGGAAGTTTGGGTAAGTTGAGCCACGTTGCTGGCTCCCAGTTTGTTTTGTATTGCATGACAGTAATGATGCTGATTAATTTACTTGCACTATTGTTGGGGCCTGGTCCGCCTCCCGGCCTGGTGTTCTGCGCCCCCGGGGTGTACCAGCACTCATTACCATAAATGATCCTCACTTTATTTTATTGATTTGTCTTAATGGCTACACTTGATATCCTCTCCTGGAACACACGGGTTTGAACACTCCGGTCAAATGCTCCCTTGTTTTTCAATTTATCAGAAGGAGTAACCCCCATATATGTGTGTTACAGGAGACGCATTTAGTGGGAAGTAAAACCCTCAGCCTTAAAAAACCATGGGTAGGCCATCACTATCATTCCACCTATTCTAATTTTGCTAGAGGGGTCAGTATCCTTGTCCTTAAAACCCTCCCCTTTAAGCTCCTGGATCTCGTACTAGACCCTGATGGTAGATTTGTCCTGCTACATGCACTGATTCACAACTTGCTGTGGGTCCTGGTGGGACTATATCTATTGCCCCCAGCATCTCTCAAGTTTCTCAATTTGATTTCAACCAAATTGGCCCAGTAACCCTTGGACAACGTAGTATTAATGGGTGATTTTAATCTTGTTCCGGACTCTGGCATGGACAGGTGCGCTGCAGTTGGTGCGACCCATCAGGGGTTGGCGGCATGGGCTGATACATACAGCCTCATGGATGTGTGGCGGTGGAGAAATCCTCAAACAAAGTCCTTCACATGCCATTCGGCCACCCACAGGTCCTTTTCACGTATCGATCTGGTTTATGTGGCGGCGCCTGTCCTTCCCAGAGTCTGGGACATCACTATCCTACCTAGGGGAATTTCGGACCACGCTCCGCTGCTACTGTCTCTATCCAGATTCTGGATATCGGACATGGAGGTGGAGTCCCGATTCCACGAGACACTCACACAATACTGGAGGGAGAACCTGGGGACGGCTACAGAGAACTCTGTGTGGGAGGCCTTCAAGGCCTCATCAAGAGGGCAATACCAATCAATCATAGCTGCAGTGAGGAGATGGCGCAGGGCTGAACTCACGGGGGTGGAGGCTGAGGCGACTAGACAAGAGGCCTTTAATGTTAGGTCCCGGGACCCCCAACAATATGCCCGATTCCAATCTCTGACTCAGCAGGCCCTCCTTCTGCGCACATCTCTGACACAGAAGAAACTTCTTCACCAATCCCAGCGCATTTTTGAGCAGGGGGAGAAGACAGGCCGCCTCCTGGCCTGGCTCTCCAGAGAGCAGTCCGGAGTGATGACCATTGCACAGATCTGTGACCAAGATGGGAACCTCCTCTCCTCCCCACAGGACATCAGTGCTTTGCTACCTATTATCAACACCTTTATAGTCCCCGGGTGACCTACGAGCAAAATTACCTAACTGAATATTTAGAGGAGATTGACGTCCCAGTCCTTACCTCTACGAATAAATTAGAGGCCCCCATTACGGTGAAAGAGATACAGAAAACCTATAAAATGATGCAGGCAGGCAAGACACCGGGCCCGGATGGGTTTCTGGTGGAGTTTTACAAGGCCTACGCAGAGGAACTGCCCCCTAGATTGCACTCGACACTGTCTCAAGCATCGAAGTCCGGGGTCCTCCCGGACTCGATGTGCGATGCAGTTATAGTGGTAATTCCCAAACCGGGCAAAGACCCTACCCTATGTTCCTCTTACCACCCTATTTCCCTCCTGAATGTCGATACTAAGTTACTCGCTAAAGTCCTCGCAAATCGCCTGAATACTGTTCTCACAGCCCTGGTTCAGCCAGACCAGATGGGCTTCATGCCGGGTCGCGGCATGGACATAAACATCCGTCGGTTGCATATCCACATAGCGTCTGCAGACCCGGAGAATCCCGAGGTGGTGGTCTCACTCGATGCCGAGAAGGCCTTCGACTCGGTCGAGTGGGGCTACCTTTGGACGGTCCTTTCTAGAATTGGCTTCGGCCCTCAATTCCTATTATGGCTGAAAATGTTATACGCACATCCTAGGGCCTGGATGTGTACCAGTGGGTCTCTGTCGGCTCCCTTCTACCTGGGGAGGGGGACCCGGCAGGGATGTCCGTTGTCCCCAGCACTATTTGCCCTGGAGCCGCTGGCTGCCCACATTAGGAAAGACCCCCAAATCAAAGGCATAAAGGTTGGCCCATTAGAAGAAAAATTATCCTTATATGCAGATGACTCCCTGCTATACTTAGCAGATGCCTCTACCTCCCTAAGGGCTGCCTTGACCCAGTTTGAGACCTTCAGCCGTTACTCAGGAGTCCGTATCAACTGGGACAAGTCGGTTCTGTTCCCACTCCACCTGTCATTGCCTCGTGCAGACTCCCACACTCTGTTACGCTGGGTGGAAGAATTCACATACTTAGGAGTAAATATTGGTTCCACAACAGAAGGCTACCTGGTCAGGAATATCCTCCCGGTGTTGGAACAACTGTCCAATAGATGCGCTACTTGGCGCAATCTCCCCCTCACTCCAGTGGGCAGGGGAAATTTAATTAAAATTATATATCTGCCCAAATTGTTATATTCCGGCAAACCCCCTTCCCTATTCCCCGTTCCTTTTTTCAGAAACTAGACAGTATTGTGACCAATTTCGTTTGGGCGGGTCGTCCCCCCCCCCCCCCCCCCCGGGTGGCAAGGCGTACCCTTTACCTCCCCCTATCCGGTGGTGGTTTGGCCCTTCCAAATTTCCTCATATACTACTGGGCAGCTGTCTTGGTGACGGTCAGATGGTGGTTCTCCCAGCCTAGACAGAACCCGGCCGTCACCCTGGAGGCCGCAATCCTTGGGTCATATGCAGCTCTATCCAACCTGGTTTACAGGGGCTGTAAAGCTCATCCATGTGTAACGGGGCCTATGAAGACTACTATATGGGTCTGGCAGAGTTCCAGGGCAGCTGGGATCAAACCAGCAACTGTCTCCCCCCACACTCCTCTATGGGGCAATCCTCTCCTTTCCCACTTAAACACAGTACTTGACCCAGCGATGTGGGCTAAACAGGGAATCCTGACACTGAAGCATGTGATGCCGAACGGCAAAATCATGTCATTCCAGGAACTGAGACGGGCATATGATCTTCCCCCCTCCTTTCACTTTAGATACTGCCAGCTCCAACATGCCCTTACTTCACAATTTCCTAACCTTGTCACGCTAGAGCTGGACTTGATTGAGAGGCTCCTCATTTCGGGAGTGATGGGAAAGCCTCTTTCCTCCCTCTATTTATACCTCACAGTAACTCATGATACTGACACCTCGGCCACTCTGACTAAATGGAGGGAAGATATCCCTAATCTTGATGATGACATCTGGAAGGACGTTGTCTCGGTATATATCCCCTCCATGATCGCCTCTAGGGACCGTTTCATACAACTAAAGTTTTTACACAGGGCGTATTACACCCCACAGAGACTTTCCAATATATATCCCTCCCTCAGCCCTATGTGTACCAGATGTTCCATTGAACGGGGTTCCTTCTTCCACGTGGTTTGGGCTTGCCCAAAAATCCGCCCCTACTGGCAGGAGGTGACGAATGCTCTCACAGAGATCTGTGGAACCAGGGTATCACTAGACCCTCTCCTCTTCCTGCTTAGCTACCTGGGTGATGTTGAAGGGGATAGATATACCAAACTATGCATGACTTTCATCCTGTTCTACGCTAGGAGAGAAATCCTACTGAGATGGAGGGGAATGGAACTTCCTATGAAATCCTCATGGTGTAGCACAATAGACAGGGTCCTACCACTCCACAAAATTATGTATGAAAGCAGAAATTGTCCAGCCAAATATGACAAAATCTGCTCGAACTGGGTAGATGCTTGTGGATGAGAGTTGTTGGATCGCATAGCAATAGCTGTGTAAAGCAAATTATTAAAAAAAAAATGATAGAAGGTCCTGGGCCTTCTTCTCTCTTTTCCTCCCTTTCTCTGCCCCCGCACCCCCCCCCCCCCCCCCCGCCTGCCTGTCCCATACCAGCTGTGTTCCCGCAACTATAAAGTGCATAGACTCAGAAAAAATTATGCTGTGCTGCTAATATGCATACAAAATAATAAAGTGCACACAAATAAAAATACTACATAAGACCAATAATATGTGTAAACCCAATGTTTCAACTTAATAGTTTCACTTAATAATAATGTGCAACATAAACTATGGTTTTAAATACTAGATACTACTTAATAAAAAGTTCATAATAATGCTAATAAATTAGTCTCTTGTGTCTTTGTGATAAATCTGCCCAACACCTATGTGCAAATATTCTTTCTGTGCCAATATTTGCACATAGGTGTTGGGCAGATTTATCACAAAGAACAAAGACACAAGAGACTGATTTTATTAACATTATTATGAACGTTTTATTAAGCAGTATCTAGTATTTATAACCATAGATTATCTTGCACATTATTTTTGAGCCCATACACTAGCTGCTGCATTATGGGACAGCAGAGGAAGTGTCAAGTGCTCCTCCACCCAGAAGTTCTCATTATAGAGCAGCAGTGAGTTGGAGAAGCAGGGGAGTGAGTAGAAGGTAGGTACCTGCTGCTTTTGCTCCATTTAGTAACATGAATCTGTTTCCTATTCAGTATGGGCAGTATTGTGCACCTTCACCTGAACACCAGGATACACTAGTCTCTAAATCCCTATAGCTGTGAATATCAATATTTTAAGAATAGCTCTAAATTAGTCACAGAATTTGTACACCACAGAGAAAACATGATGGAAAAAATAACAGGCAAATTAGGATTTTTATAGGCATGATGGGACAGACAAGGGAACAATTATACTGGTATAAGCTGTAGTTCTTTTTATATATTTCTACTGTGACAACCTCAAACTTGATTGTGTTTATTTCATTTTGGTAGTTGGACACGGGTAAAGAATATTGCTACATGCCCCCAAACCAACCCCCGATTCAACCACCCTACCAAGAGGCATGCTTCTTAAAAAAGAACAATCTACTTGCCAAGGAACGACCACCATCTCCACTGAATCAGCCCACCATGGCAACTGCTAAAGAGGAAGAAGATAATACCATCTGCGAAGGTGGTGCCATCCACAAACTCAATATCTCCTCCTGATCAGATCACGGTCGTCCAGGATTTTAGTTTTTTTTTTGCTGTATCTTTTACACAGAGAAATAATTTTTTATTTATTAAAATTTTAAATGTATAAAACAAAACTTTAATTGTGTTGGCGTGTTCCCCTGTAGGAAAGAGTTGACCCCTAATAGAGGAAAGTCAAAAAGCATACCAATCAGGATGTGTCCATGGCAACCAACCATGTTGGGTGTAATATATTGTGGGATTGTAAAAAGGGAGTTTTGTGGCACAGTCTTCCCTGTAATCTTTTCCAGGGCTTTAAATGGTAGCTCCACTTTCTATGTTGATATTCCTATGTTGCTTTTATTTGTTGCTCTTATGTTGCTACATTGATATTTCTATGTTGCTTTTAAGTGTATTTACATGCCAGCCACAGAATTAACAAAGATTGGGTAGTGCTGTCATGAAAAATCAACAAAGATTGGGGATTGCTGCTGTGACAGAGAAATTGTTGAATCCAATTCCAGCCAAAATTTTTTTTTTTTAATTTTCATGCTTTAGATATACAGGGGATATTTCCCCTCCGGGTGATGGATGTCAGGGCTCATTCACACAACCTCCATTGTTCAAAACAGTCCCAACTCAAGAACAAGTCAAATATCCTTGTCTTCAGTAGTGTCGGTTTACAACAATGCCCTGTGTTGGTGTCTACTGGACAAAAATAGATAATTGCATTTTATTGCAAAATGTTGCATTTATTTGCAGTGCATTGTAACATGCTTAAGGTGCAGTGGGTTAAAAAAAAAGGTATTTTGGTTCTTGCTGTAAAAACAAAACACACACATCCAATAAAATGCAGCATATTTGAATGGATCCTCAGTGAAACAGGATATGATGGGATCTTTTCTTTCCACAATCACAAAATGTAAAATTAAGGTTCTAACCTTTCAATGTTCTATGAAATATGAATGGACTTTGTCACTCTAGGATAGAACTACAAACATGTCTTCTTCTCCATTTCCATTACATAGGGGCTGGAGTAATGGTGATATTCTAATAGCTGCTGTCTAGAGGGCAGAATCTTCTGCTTACATCTTGAATATCCTGGGGCTCGTCAGCAGTGGGTTTTATTCCTGACAATTTTTACCGCCCTCTCAGTGTTGAATGTTTAAAAAGGAGGAAAGCCCACATTTTAGGTAAGATAAATGAGAAAAAAAAATAGCACAAGGGCTGTACTTACATTTAATGAGAAGTGTCCCCTGTGCTGGTGTCAGGTTGTCCTAATTGAAATTTGAACTCCTGTGCCCCCTCCTTACCCACAAAATCATAATCTTCCAGTGCTGTGTGGGGGTTTACCAGTCACAGGCACTTGTCTAGAGTGCGGACTATGCCCTCCTTTCTTGTCCTTCTCCATTTATAGAAGTAGTTTTATCGCTTCTATGAATAGAAGACGGGTGGATGAATGAAAGGTCCATGTCCTCCAGCACTTTCATTCATGGAAGCTATAGTACAGCTTCTATAAATGGAGGATGGGGGCAGAAAGTGTGGACGAATTTGGCACTTTTGGCTCTGTGACTGGTCCAGCACTTGTCTTAACACTGCAGCATTGGAAGATTACAGCTGTGTGAGTATTGGGGGGGAGGGGTTGAAAGCAACAGAGGGTTTTTCAGATTACAATTAGGACAGCCAGCACCAGCACAGGGGACACTCGGCATTAATTGTAAGTACTGTTCCTTTGCCTAAACCTTAGGGCCAATTCACATGTGTGTTTTGCTTTCTTGGCTCATGACATTTGTAGGTGCGTTTTGCACACGTTTTTAGGCCTGCTACTGTTGAGCTCTACTAGAACGTCCAATTTGATGAAGGCACATCAAAGTCCTAAGTGCTGCATCTTTGATGCATTCTCATAAAAAAACACATTTTAATAAGAGTTCATGTGCCCAAAATCGTACTGCACACATGTGAACTGGCCCTTAGCCTTTAAAGCTTAAAAAATAAAAATCATCAGGTGTGCAGACCTGAGAACTCAGCAAACTGGTCCCACAACTGGAGACCCTGAGAAATATGTGATTACCGTATTTATCGGCGTATAACACGCACTTTTTTCCCCTTAAAATCGTGGGTGCGTGTTATACGCCGATCCTCGCTAATTGTGATCTATCGGAGCGATCGCCGCCGACATTCACATAGCGTGTCGTTTTAAATATGGCGCCGCGGAGTTCGGAGGCACTCGGCCAAGCTGAATGAGCGCCGCCAAAATCACAGTGACTGGGCGGAGCCGAGATACACATAGCCGAGTGTTCTCGGTTTCCGGCGCCGCTCACAGTCACGCCCAGTCCTGCCATTGGACCTATGTTATGTCCATCATAGGGCGGGACTGGGCGTGACTGTGAGTGGCGTCGGAAAGAGCCGAGAACACTCGGCTATGTGTATCTCGGCTCCGCCCAGTCACCGAGTCCCCCGAACTCCGTGGTGCCATATTTAAACTACACGCTTTGTGTACGTCGGCGGCGATCTGTCCAAGGCAAGCATGTAATTGACACTGGGGGCAAGGCTGCACTGACCACTGGGGCAAGGCTGCACTGACAAAGCTGCACTGACAAAGCTGCACTGGGGCAAGGCTGCAATGACACTGACAAGGCTGCAGATAGACACTGATGAGGCTGCATTGATGGGCATTTAAATGTAATTTTTTTTTTTTTCCTTAAACTTCCCTCCTAAAAGTTTTTTTTCCTTAAAATTCCCTCCTAAACTTGGGGTGCGTGTTATATGGTATACAGTATTTTAAAGGGGGTGATTCTTTTCTACACCCACTGTATATAAAGAATAAAAATGTAACTACAAGTTGACTGACCCTTTAACTCCTGCACTACCAAATTTCCACTGTTAAAAATATGTCACATCACTAACTTAGGTAGTGCCAGGGTGGACCAATTGAAGCAAAATCTAGGGTTACTGCACTTTGCACGTTACACTTTGTCCTATGATAGCAATTCTGTAACAAGCTAAGCATGTGATAAAAGAAAATCCGTAAGCAGTGGTCACCATCGGTAAAAATCACAATGATCAGTAGATCCAGACATTTAGGCTGCTACTGTATGTAGTCTCCCATTTTCCTGTAAATGATGAGACTCTTTTAGGTCAGCTTGATTTTTTGTGGGGCGAAAAAAGTCAAGATTTACATATCAAGTTCCACTGAATGTACTTTCTACTTATATATATTTTTTATCACATGCTTTTCTTGAATATACTTTAAAGTAGAACTATAAGCAAACTTTTTTTTTTTCGTTTTGGATAAAGTAAGAGTGGGTTATAACCGCAGTCAGATTTATTTTTTGTCTTTGTGTCCCATTTCGGAGATTTCACTTCACTTCCTGTCCCATAGCCAAAAAGGAGGTGAGAGGAAATCCTCACAAACTAAGAGAACTGGTGTCCCTCTATGTAGATTTTGCTTCTATTAGTTTTTTGGGAAAAAAAACAAATTTAGGATTTTCTTTACTTTCACTTTCAACAATACTGGTAAACAGGACTAATAGAGAGGGTAAATCTCCTTAACGGGGCACAGATAGCAATAAAAACAAACAGGGTTTCTAATCTCTCTACTCTATCTAAAGTTTTGCCTTTAATTCTAATTACCTTAAATCTGGAACATTTTCAACCAGAAAACATTGAGCCCCTACACCACTGTGGCATCATCAATGTAATTAATCTGTGCCTGTACTTGAAGCCTATTTTTGGGTGCCTTTGCCCCGTCAGACACATCACGTGCCTGTGGCAGGTTCGCGTTTCCCAACTCCAGTCCACTGCTCCGTGTTGGTGACATGACTCTGCTGTTGCGCGTGGGAATTATCACATTCTCCTGGAGGAAGTCATACTTGTCAAGTGGAGCATGTTCGATGTGGCAAAAAGTCTCATCTCCTTCACTCATGTAAGCAGCGTTGATGCAAACACCTTCGTCCTCAGGCAGGCTGTACAGATCAGCCGAGGTGGTCTGGGAAGATTTGTTTTGCATCACTTCCTGGGCCAGTGACTCTGGACACGGCTCCACTCGGCAGAAACAATAGCGGGCAAACAAGCTGATGAAAAACATCTCTAATGTGATTGAGTAATTGTAGATGGCTGTGGAGATAGCACAAATACAGGTCATAGCTAGTAAGCATGTCTCATTATCATTGCTACTAACTGCTAAATATACAGCTGAATGACATATTTGAGAATTGTTACTTGGATGGCCATATATTATACAATTTTCTGTACAATTTTCTTTAGCTTTACCTTCAACTATGTAGTGCAAGGGCCTTCTTAATTGAATACATTTGAAAGTGTTGTTTAGTTTTGACCTCATATTATTTGGCATTTGGTAAATCTAAAGGAAAATTGTATAGGAAAGTTGAACATGTATGGCCAGACACATCTTTTCCTGAGATTTACACAGCTAGGTTAGCGACCGGACTTTTCTCTACTACAGGTATGCAATCCAGCTTGGTCACCTACCTACCACTAGTCTGGAGCCCTTTATTCTGGGTTACACAGCATTTTATTCAGCATAATGAGTTTTACTGTGAACCACAACTGCATTCTTGGGCTTTGCTTACTTTGCCTAAGTCTGACTCCTAAAACTTGAGATTCAGAGTCAAAAGTCACCCGAAACCCTGGCAACAGCTTGACCTAATTCATCAAGTTAAAAGCCAAGTTCAACTTTTCCAGAAAATAACCTATACAGCCAAGTAGGCCACAGTAGATATTAAAGTGGTTATAACCTAAAAAAAAAAAAAAAAATCCTGTTCCTTACAGCAGGTTAGACAGTGCTTGTTCCTCTCTAAGCTGTAAAAAAAAAAAACCTGGTTGATCCTGCCTGTTCCTGTGTCCCCTTTAATGTCCTTACCACAATAATCATGGCTGCTGATCCATGATCGCCATGGTCTGTTTACGTGCCTCTGTCATCCCGCTGCTGTCCTCTCCCCCTCCCTCCCTTCCTGTCAGCTCCTGTGTGTGTGAGCCTCCCCTCTCCTCCTGCTGCTATTAATAGCTGGCAGTAAAGTCAAATAAAGATTACTGCCAGTCCCTCTCTTTTATGAAGCCATCCTACACTGTGTAAATGTTAGTGTAAAACGATGCCTCTTAATACCTCATCTCCCATCTTTTCTGACCGGTCATATGACCTCCGGCTGCTCTCCTCCTTCGATCTAAAGGCTACCCCCCCCCCCCCCCACCCAGAAGCCTGGCCTGGAAACTCCCAGTTAGCAACCTCCACATCCTAGCTTGGACACTCCCAGCATTACAGAAGCAAAAACCAATGTTTTTTCCCTCCTAGCAACAAGGCAGAACATGGGGGTAGCTAACTGAAAGTTTTTTGGTCAAGCTTTTGGGAGTGCCCAAATGGCCTACAAGTATGACAATAAAATTAATTAACATTTTACAAAGCTGCACAGTTTTTAATACCAAATTAGGCCCCTTGGCTGCATAGACTATTTTCTGGGAATGTAGGCAATTATGAGGCTATGTTATTCACAGTGGTTCTAAAGGTAAACGTTTTCTTTTTACCTTAATACATTCTCTACATTAAGGTAAAAAACATTTAAATGGCAGCTCCCCCAGCCCCCCAAACACTTAAGCCCCATACACTCAGATTTTCTGCTGCGTTTTTACTTCAGATTTACCAAAACCATGTAGTGTAAGGGCCTGCCTGATTGCATACACACTGAAACTCCAAAGGTTTGACCTCATATTATATGGTTTTGGTAAATCTGAAGGAAAAACTCTGATAGTGTGTATGGGGCTTTATTCTTGTTTCAGTGCCAAAGCCATCTGCTGCAGCTCTTCTCTCCTCTTTCTGGTCTTACTAGAGGCTCTGATGGCAGTGGGAGCCATTGGCTGACGCTGCAGTCAGATAAAACCAGTGAGAAGAGAGCAGGGGGCAGGGCCAAACCATGCTGTGTGTCAATGGACACACACATCCCGACTCGGGAACATACTTTCATGAGTGTCCCCATAGCAACTAGCTTGTTATAAGGGCACTTGCAGAAGAGGGGAGCAGGAGGGCCCCAGAAAGAAGGATCAGGGCAAAAACCATCGCACAGAGCAGGTAAGTATAAACCTGCTTTTTTTTGGTGTGTGTGTGTGTGGGGGGGGGGGGGGGGGTTAAAAAGGGTGACTGGGTAGCAGAATTTGAAGTGGAACAGTGGAAAACTTTACATAATTGCTTTGCAAGAAAAGATTATAGGGTACATAGCCAGCATGCCAACAATTTCCTTTGGCCACTCACTCTGTGATCGGGTCTCAACAGTCCAGGGTGGCACACAAGGGATAGCCCCTAAGGCACTCATAGTTTCCAGGATGCCATTTTGCAGACCACACAGAACCAGAACTAGCGTGATGCAGATAAATTTGGAGCGAGGACTGTAGCCTTCCAGGCCCTTCTTGGTAGCCTTGTAGAAGAGAAGGTAGCCGTAAAATGACAGGAATGTGGACAGGCCAATGATGACGTTGATATAAGAGTTTGGGTTGGTGTAATCAAGCTGATGAAAATAAGACAAATCAATAAATGGCTTTATAAAATAAAAAAATAACATTTGATGTAAATTTGACCATATTTACTTTCGCTGTCTCATATTTAGCTTACTTTCTTATATAGCAATATATGTAGGATTATGCCCCTAAACTAATAAAGTGAAGCTGGTGTTTCAGTTTAAGTGCTTTATACTGTATGGCCACTGGAGGGTTCTGTTTTAAAGTGGTGAGGCAAGTGTCAGTACTTACATCTCCGTAGTCATATTTGTCGTCTGTCCATAAAATGAGGCCCACAAAGAACAAAAGCGTACGGACAACAGACAGCTGGTACACGGCAATATTCATCCACCTCAAATTGCTCCTGAGACACAGAAAGGCAAAGAGATCGTGTAAAGCCAGTATATAACACTGATAGAAAGTTTCCTACTTAGAAAGTCGCATTTGTTGGGCCTGGGGGCATTTAATAAAAGTAGTGGGATGTGTATGAACCCAAGAAATGTTTATATCATTTCATTTAATTAAAAAATATCAGTGTTATCAATTGCTTAACCTCCCTGGCAGTATGATTACTACAGAAACTAGCCAAATGACCCTGATCAAAAGTTTACATACCCCAGTTCTTAATACAGTGTATTGCCCCCTTTAACATCAATGACAGCTTGAAGTCTTTTGTGGTATTTGTGGATGAGGCTCTTTATCTTCTCAGATGGTAAAGCTGCCCATTCCTCTTGGCATAAAGCCTCCAGTTCCTGTAAATTCTTGGGCTGTCTTGCATGAACTGCACATTTGAGATCTCCCCAGAGTGGCTCAATGATATTGAGGTCAAGAGACTGAGATGGCCACTCCAGAACCTTCACTTTATTCTGCTGTAGCCAATGACAGGTCAACTTGGCCTTGTGTTTTGGATCATTGTCATGTTGGAATGTCCAAGTATGTCCCATGCGCAGCTTCCTGGCTGATGAATGCAAATGTCCTCCGGTATTTTTTGATAACATACTGCATTCATCTTGCCATCAATTTTGACCAAATTTCCTGTGCCTTTGTAGCTCACACATCCCCAAAACATCAGCTATCCACCTCTGTGTTTCACAGTATGAATGGTGTACCTTTCATAATAGGCCTTGTTGACTCCTCTCCAAATGTGTTTATGGTTGTGGCCAAAAAGCTCAATTTTGGTCTCATTGCTCCAAATGACCTTTTATACACACACATTAATTACAAGCAAACAGATCACAGGTGAGGATGGTTACCTTTAATAGTCATTCAAACCCTTTTGTGTCAACTTGTGTGCATGTTATCAGGCCAAAATCACCAGGGTATGTAAACTTTTGATCAGGGTCATTTGGGTAGTTTCTGTTGCCATTATGATTTAAAAAGAGTAAACACAGTTGATCAATAATAAATGGCTTCAGCCAAACACTAACCAAGAGTAAAAGAAATGTTTTTGTGTTATCATTCATATTCTCTTAAAAATGGCCAAGAAATCATAAATTCTGTAAACTTATGAGCACAACTGTAAATGTCAGTTTTGCTGCAGCAGGTTCTATACACGGTACAGATACGCCACTTTACAAGCAGATTAAGGGGACCCCCTGGAACTATATTTAAAGTGGAAGTCCATGCAAAAACTAAAACCCCTGCATCTATAGCCACCAACATTCTAACACTAACCTATCTAGCCCTGTAAAGAAAAAAACATTATACATACCTTTTCTGCAGGTGATCCCACCCGATCTCCAGCGGTGGAAGCTCTGCTGAGTACACGTCCGACAACGGCTGTGAAATGAATGGAAAGTGACGTCACCCATAGAGTTACTATGGGGCTTCCGTTGATGGATATATCCTCCTCGAAGCTGCGAATGGCAACTCAGCTTAGGATCTGAGCTTCCGCCGCTGGAAATCGGGTTGGATCGCCTGCAGAAAAGGTATGTATACGGATTTTTTCTTTACAGGGCTAGATAAGTTAGTGTTAGAATGTTGGTGGCTAAAGATGCAGGGATTTTAGTTTTTGCATGGACTTCCACTTTAACCACTTGCTGACCAGCCACAGTACATATACTGTGGCAGGTCGGCTCTATTGCGCAAAACGACTTACCTGTATGTCGTTTCGAGTAATAGATACAGTGGGCGTGCGCGCACCCGCGGGTCTAGCAGATTCTATGTCCTTGAGCAAACCGCGATTGCTCCACAGAGAGGCAGAACGGGGATCTGCCTATGTAAACAAGGCAGATCCCCGTTCTGACGGGACAACTTGGAGATCTGCTGTTCATAGTGATCAGGAACAGCAATCTCTGTCTTGTCCCAGTGAGCCCGTCCCCCACACAGTTAGAACACACCCAGGGAACACAGTTAACCCCTTGATCACCCCCTAGTGTTAGACCCTTCCATGCCAGTGTCATTTATACATTGATCAGTGCATTTTTTAGCACTGATCACTGTAATGATGACACTGGTTACCAAAAAGTGTCACTTGGAGTCAGATTTGTCCGCCACAATGTCGCAGTCCCACTAAAAATCTCAGATCGCTAATATTACCAGTAAAAACATAAACAAAAAAAAGTCCATAAATATATCCCTTATTTTGTAGACGCTATAACTTTTGCGCAAACCAATCAATATACGCTTACTGAGTTTTTTTATTTACCAATAAATATGTAGCAAAATACATATTGGCCTAAACTGATGAATACATTTGTTTTTTTATATATTTTTTGAGATATGTATTATAGCAGAAAGTAAAAAAATATTGTTTTTTTTCAAAATTCTCTGTCCTTTATTTGTTTATAGCACAAAAAATAAAAACCGCAGGGCTGATAAAATACCACTAAAAGAAAGCTCTATTTGTGGTAAAAAAAGGACATCAATTTTGTTTGGGTACAACGTCGCACAACCACGCAATTGTCAGTTAAAGCGACGAAGTGCCGTATCGCAAAAAATGGCCAGGTCTTAAAGGGGGTAAATCCTTCTGGGGCTGAAGTGGTTAAAGGAATTTTTCATTTTTATTGTTTCACTTTCATCTTTTTAAAAAGAAAATTTTGAATTGATACATGTCCCCCAAGGCAGTACCCGGGCCCACATACCCTTTTTATGGCCAATAGCTTGCATATAAGCCTTCAAAATGGGGACTTTTGATTTTTCAAATTTGGGTCCCATAGACTTCAATGGTGTTCGGGGTTCAGGTCCGAACTTTTGCGATGTTCGAGAGTTCTGGCAAGAACCGAACCAGGGGTGTTTGACCCAACTGTACTTACCTGCTCTGTAAAATGGGTTTTGCACAGAGCAGCCCCAATCCTCCTCTTCTGGGATACCCCGCCGATGCTCCTGGATCCTCCTCTTCGGGAAGTGGACCCATAGGAGGCAGCTTCCTATGTGGGTACTCATGTGGGCTTGATTCAGAGCTGCTCTCAGACACAGCTTGGCGGAGAGAGATGCTGCTCTCAGGCACAGCACTGGTTCGAGACGGGGCTCAGGTAAGTATTTAGGTGGGAGGCTGGGGGGGGTAGCTGAGCATGGAAGGTTTTTTAATGTAATGCAGAGAATGCGCTGAGAGAGAAATCAATTTGAAGAACACCCCCTAGCATTTCTAGCCGTGGCCATCTTGAGTAAGGGCAGATGAATCATGTACCAGTTATTTCTTGGAATCAATCTGCCCTTAGCTCAGGCATGTTGGCAGGAGGCCCATCCAGATGAAAGAAAAAAATGCCCATGAAGACTCCAGGGATGTATGAGCATAAGGATTAAAATAGTTAATGTTGATTGAAAGAGTTTAGTTCTGCTTTAAGGTCATTGCATTTTTGTGGGTAAAAACAGCATCGAATCAGATCGCTTGCCTAATATTTATTTTGCATTCTAGGGAAAGCCCTGTTATTCTATCCCTGGGGTGTTGGTTTAGAGCAGGGGTCTCCAAACTTTGTAAACAAAGGGCTAGCTTACTGTCCTTTAGGGGAGCCAGACTGTGGCCAGTGGCCAGTAGAAGGAATAGTTTCCCATCTTTGTTGTCAGGGGAAGAATAGTGCCTCATCATTGATGTTAGGGGGAAGAATAGTGCCTAATATCAGTGGAACAAAGGGCTGGATAAAGGCATACTTACCAACTGTCCCGAATTTCCCGGGACATTCCCGGAATTTGGACCCTTTTCCCAGTTTTTGCGATTCCCGGGAAATCCTTGTTTTCCCGGGAAGTCCTTGGTTTCCCGATTTTTCGCCACAGCTAGAGGTCCGCAGCCAGTGGAGACAGTGTCTCCATCGGCCGCCATTTTCTTTAAGACTAGAACAAACAAGAGGCCGGGTGGCTGCCAATAGAAATCGAGCTGCGGCACCGCCCACCTCCCACCCTACTGCCGGTCTGTCTGTGACCTGATGTGGGAAGGCGTGGGGGGTGGGCGGCGCCGGAGCTCAATTTCTATTGGCAGTCACCTGGCCGGCTCTGCCTATTTTGTTCCACTGACTCTGCCTGCGCTAGAGAGAGTCTCCGCTGCTGGGGGATACCTGATGAGAGGGGGGCTCTGACTGGGGGATACCTGATGAGAGGGGGGCTCTGACTGGGGGGTACCGGATGAGAGGGGAGCTCCACTGGGGGATACCTGATGAGAGGGGGGCTCCACTGGGGGATACCTGATAAGAGGGGGCTTCACTGGGGGATACCTGATGTAAGGGGGAATCCGCTGGGATTGCCTGGCGTAAGGAGGGACTCTGCTGGGATTGCCTGGTGTAAGGAGGGACTCCACTGGGATTGCCTGGTGTAAGGAGGGACTCCGCTGGGATTGCCTGGTGTAAGGAGGGACTCCGCTGGGATTGCCTGGTGTAAGGAGGGACTCCGCTGGGATTGCCTGGTGTAAGGAGGGACTCCGCTGGGAATGCCTGGTGTAAGGAGGGACTCCGCTGGGAATGCCTAATGTAAGGAGGGACTCCGCTGGGGACACCTGATGTAAGGAGGGACTCCGCTGGGATTGCCTGATGTAAAGAGGGACTCTACTGGGATTGCCTGGTATAAGGAGGGACTCCGCTGGGGACATCTGATGTAAGGGGGACTCCGCTGGGAATGCCTGATGTAAATAGAAACTTTACTGGGGATACCTGGTGTAAGAGGGACTCCGCTGGGATTGCCTGGTGTATGGAGAGACTCCGCTGGGAATGCCTGGTGTAAGGAGAGACTTCGTTAGGAATGCCTGACTCCGCTGGGAATGCCTGATGTAAGGAGGGACTCCGCTGGGAATGCCTGACTCCACTGGGAATGCCTGATGTAAGGAGGGACTCCGCTGGGAATGCCTGATGTAAGGAGGGACTCTGCTGGGAATGCCTGATGTAAGGAGGGACTCCGCTGGAGACACCTGATAACAGGTGACGTGGCGAGTGACACACTCAGGGCTTCCACTGATTCTACATTATGGTGAGTTTAACTATTTCTTTTTATATTACAATGTAATAATAGAAATAATGCGATTCGATCATCCTGTCACCATAACAACCAACAACAGGTGTTTGGAGTATCTTTATCTGCTGATTGTTAAACTTTCTGAAATACACATATTTCTATTGTGGTGTAGGATCTGGGCCTGCTGTCCCTCCATCACTCTTTCTTTCTTTTGCTCTCTTTCTCCCTTTGTTTCTCCCCTCCATCCCTTGTTCATCTCAGACTCTAACCACACCCCCTTTGTCACGCCCCTTTAAGCCACGACCAATAGTTAGCTTAAACCACGCCCATTTTTCACTGCGGCGCGCTGTGAGCGCCACATTTTTATTCCCCCCTCTACGTCAAATGAATGCCTCACCCCTAATTATAAGACTCCGCCCACAGGCCAAAAAGTGTCCCTATACATTTTTTTACAATGTTGGCAACTATGATAAAGGTAAGCAAATGGCCGCAGTTTGGGGACCACTGGTTTAGAGCACAGAGGGGCACCTGTTCACTTGGATGTTGGGAAAACAACAGCAGCAGCAGCATGGCGGAGGGTTGGGTGACACCGTCTGATGTCCCAGCACTTCCAGCATCTGGCCTTTACCGCCAAAATAATCTGTGATCAATTCCAGGAACTTCCACAGCGTTATGGAGTGATATCTGAGGATGAACAGAACAGAATGACAAAAGATGATAAAGAGATATTACTGAAAAACAATCTGTGAGTAAGCCCGCATTCACACTGGTGCGACTTGTCATGCAATTTGACAGTTCCAAATCACATGATAAGTCACACCCCATTAACGGAAATGGAACCGTTCATATGGCCGCGATCCATGATGATATTATGATAAAGGTTCCTGCACTACTTTTTACCGATATCATTGCGACTTGCATAGACTTCTGTTAAATGAAGTCGCAATGAAATTGGCAATACAAACCGCACTGATGTGTGGCTTTGAAATCGCATTGATGTAGTGTGATTTCAAAGCCGCACCGGTATGAACAGGGGCTCAATGAGTAGAAAATAGTGGTGCCATGCACTGGCAGTCGGATTTCTACTCTAGATTGTGCAAGTAAGCAAATTAAAGTAAGCATTTTGTTTTGGTTTCGCTGCTACAGGCAGGTATTCAAAGATATACTGTATATTTTATGAATTTCATGGGACAGCACAAAGGAGCATAAACATAAATAAAGAGACCAACACATAAATAAGTTTAATGGGCTAAATTGGCCACGGCATTTATTTAAAGCGGTTGTATACCTGCACAGAAAAGAAAAAAAACCTGTAAGACAAAGGCATAATGAGCTATTATGCACCTTAGAACGAGGCGTGGGCATCTGATCCCGGTTCACGCCGAGGGAGCTGACATTTTGCCCTCGGCGTTTCTTCCGGGTTCGCGGCACCGGTGCTGTGAGTGATGTCACCGGTGCCACGATGACGTCCCTCCCACGCATGCCCGCTGGAGTCTTCTTCAGCCTTCAGCCGGGCCTTCACAGCGCATGCGCCGCTGACATCAGCGGCTGCATGCAAAGTGAGTATCTCCTAAAGCCTTATTATAGGTTTACCTGTAGGTACAAATTAAAAGGGTATACAACCACTTTAATGGGTAATCCAATTCATATAAATATTTAATCAAATCACAGCAGAAATGATCTTGCATTAAAGGCATAGATCAACCATAAACAATTTCCAGATAATAATATGACCTTGTCCATCCAGAACTAGACTGGAATGCAACCCCCTCTAAACAATACCGTGACAGGCAGGGCTTTTTTTCAGTGGGAACATGGGGGAACGCAGTTCTGGCACCTTCATCACTGACTGTATGTAATGGCAAGGTATGCTGGGGTGTGCTGCAGGGTCTACTGATGCTCACTGCTAGGGGATCTATTCTAGCTGGAGGGGATCCATTTTTGCAGGGGGTCTTTTGTTGCTGAGGAAGTCTATTGTTGCTGGGGGGGGACCTATTGTTGGTGGGGATGGGTCTTATATTGCTGGGGGGGTCAGTTGTTTCTGGGAGAAAACTACTGTTGAAGGAGGGGTCTATTGTTGCTGGCTGTCAGAGAGTCTATTGATGGTGGCTGTGGGGAGATCCGTGTTGCCGGCAGCCTATTGTTGCTGGTGGAGTGGATTTTGTCTCAGGTGGTCCATTGTTGTTATGGAGATCTATTGTTGCTGGCGGGGGCTCTACTGTTACTGGCTGCAGGGGTTCTATTTTACTGCTTTTCTTGTTATAATTATCAAATTCCTTACAAATTATTTAGCACCACAAAATGATACTTGGTTCTGTAGAGCAATACTGGGAGGTGGGTAGGGGGTGGAACCAAGGAATGGTGACCGGAGGTGGGTAGGGACGGAAAAAAGGAGTGACTTAGACAGGGAGAGTTCCTGCGCCTATTCTCTGAGAAAAAAAAGCCCTGGTGACAGGAATTAACAATGTATACAAAATTAGGGAAGGGAGGGTGGGAGCTGCAAACTGATGTTCCTCACAGCTGGGCGTTCTCCTGAGGCGGCCGCAGTAGCAGGAGAGCAGTGCTATTTATACCCTCCCGCTGCTGCAGCCCGCCTAAATTTACCAATAGGAGCACTATTGCTGTGTAGGTTCGCCTCTGCTGTTGCCAATAGAAACCTGGGGAGAGAGAGGGCAGAGCGCCCTTTGTACTGTCCCATGTCGCCCCCCCCCGCTGATTGCTAGGGGTACCGTCATTCTGATTGTAGCTGTCATACTTTTCCTGAGCCTCTGAACACTCAATGCATTTTTTTGCTTTCCAAAAAATGCTTTTAAACTCAACTGCCTGGAAACAACTATAAACGACCCTGTGTACATGTACTGATAAGATAACATAAAGGAGAGCTTAGGAGCAGCTGAAAAAAACGTCCAACTGCTCCTAAATGGCCGTTTACCAGCAGCAGTGTACATGAAGCCTTAGACAATAATATATTTAATGTATCACACATTGGACTTACATGGAAGCAACAAAGTTGCAGATGCCAGAGGAACGAGGGATGAACATTCCAATGATGGAGGAGATGCAGAATACCTGGCAGGGGAGTACAGCAAGAAATATAGTTTAATGCCATATGTAGGAGCCCACTATTATATAAATTTTGACCTTACAGAGATTTGTATTATTTATGCCACATGCACACAAGAACATTCTTCCCTGGGCCCATAATACACTAAACATAAGTACCGCTTGGTACACTGTCCAGCCGCACCAGTTGTCAGCCTCTCACAGAGTAAGTGAGGTTACCTGCCTGAGGTCTCTCCACCACTCTCCTTCATTGTGGTGGCTGTGGATGTAAGTTTACATAAGCGGCACATATATTTGTAAATTCTGAGGATACTTTTTACTGTTTTTATCCTATTAATGTCTTTTGGAGTCACCAATAAATAGTACGCTTTGGTCAGTATCTTTTTATTGTTGGTGATTCGGGTTAGATGTGAACACCATTGAGACGGACTTCTGACATACACTATATTGTCAAAAGTATTGGGACACCTGCCTTTACACACACATGATCTTTAATGGCATCCCAGTCTTAGTCCGTAGGGTTCAGTATTGAGTTTGCCCCACCCTTTGCAGCTATAACAGCTTCAGCTCTTCTGGGGAGGCTGTCCACAAGGTTTAGGAGTGTGTCTATTGGAAAGTCTAACTTTTTTTCCAGAAGCACATTTGTGAGATCAGGCACTGATGTTGGATGAGAAGGCCTGGCTCGCAGTCTCCGCTCTAATTCATCCCAAAGGTGTTTTATCAGGTTGAGGCCCCAAACTCGCTCATCCATGTCTTTATGGACCTTTCTTTGTGCACTGGTGCACAGGCACGTTGGAACAGGAAAGAGCCATCCCCAAACTGTTCCCACAAAGTTGAGAGCATGAAATTGTCCAAAATGTTTTGGTATGCTGATGCCTTAAGAGTTCCCTTCACTGGAACTAATGCTGGCCATACACTGTACAAAAAAATCGGCTGAAATTCGGTCAGTTAGACAGTTCGTTTGTTTTTCAGCTAGTTAATGGGCACAAAATCGATAATCATTGGGACGTTTTTGAGCCGAAAAAACGAAGGACATTTTTTTGGGGAAATTTTCTGCCGAGCGAACGATAAATTGAAAGGTTAATGTGTTTCCCGTCCAAACTGTTTGCACTAGTTATATGTAAAAAAACGAACAAAAAGTGCAATTATTTATGTCCACTGAACAATTTATTGGTCATTACATGATGGCACCATTGTTTGCGCTAACGGCCGAATGTTGGTTTTTTTGAAAATGGGTTCGGCCGATTTTTCGTATAGTGTATCGCCAGCATAAGGGGCTAAGCCCAACCCCTGAAAAACAACCCAACACCAAATGATTTGGAGGGGTGGCCCAATACTTATGGCAATATAGTGTGGATGAGTGAGTTTGTGATAGAGAAACTTTACTGGCCTGCACAGAGCCCTGACCTAAACCTAAGAAAACACCTTTAGGATGAATTGAGCAGAGACTGTGAGCCAGGTGTTCTCCTCCACATCAGTGCCTGATCTCACAAATGCCCTTCTGGAAGAATGGTCAAACATTCCCATAGATACACTCCTAAACCTTGTGGACAGCCTTCCCAGAAGAGTTGAAGCTGTTATAGCTGCAAAGGATGGGCCAACTCAATATTGAACCCTACCAGGGCTGGACTGGGACAAAAATTTGGCCCTGGACTTCCTCATGACCGGCCCACTTTAATTTTGAGTGTCCCCAACAGCGTCCCCCTTACATCAGAGTGTTCCCAACAGCGTCCCCCTTACATCAGAGAGTCCCGATCAGCAGCTCCCTTCACAGAGAGTCCCAATCAGCAGCCCCCTTCACATCAGTGTGTCCCCATCAGAGAGAGTCCCCATCAGAAGCCCCCTTCACATCAGATTCCCCATCAGAAGCCCCCTTCACATCAGTGTGTCCCCATCAGAGAGAGTCCCCATCAGAAGCCCTCTTTACATCAGAGTCCCCATCAGAAGCCCCCTTCACATCAGTGTGTCCCCATCAGAAGCCCCTTCACATCAGAGTCCCCACCAGCAGCCCCCTTCACATCAGTGTCCCCACCAGCAGCCCACTTCACATCAGAGTCCCCATCAGAGAGTCCCCACCAGCAGCTCCCTTCACATCAGTGTGTCCCCATCAGAAGCCCTTCACATCAGAGAGCCCCCATCAGCAGCCCCCTTCACATCAGAGTGTCCTCCCCCTCCCACATGTACTCACAGTTTTGAAGGCAGCTTCTCGTTCCTCTCTCCAGTCATGTGATAACAAGTGATAAGGGGAGAGAGGAAGGAAAGTCTACCGTTGGTCTATCTCCCCCTGCAGGCTGGAGGGAGCATAACGCCTAATGCTCTCTCCAGCATATGACGGAAGCTGCTCCTCCTGACAGGAGTGAAATTGTGATCACTCACTGTCAGAGAGGAGCGGCTCCAGGACCGCACCTGACTGGCCCACTGAGCCATCGGCCCACCGGGAATCTCCCGTTAGTCCCGATGGCCAGTACATGCCTGAACCCTACGAACGAAGACTGGGATGCTATTAAAGGTGTCCCAATACTTTTGACAGTATAGTGTATGTTATGAACACTTGGAATAAGCTTACAGTCCTGGTCGGATACTGAAGGAATGGAGTAGTAATTCCCTGGAGGAGTTGCATACTATGTTTATAAGCGCATTCAGCAACTCAGTCTGGTGAGTTTGCACTTTATCCATTGGTGGAGGCATGACACTTGGAAGAAATGACAGTGCCTTGAAAAAGTATTCATACCCCTTGACATTTCCACATTTTGTCATGTTAAAACCAAAAACTTAAAAATTTATTTTATTGGGGTTTTATGTGATAGACCAACACAAAATGGCACATAATTGTGAAGTGGAAGGAAAATGATAAATGGTTTTCAACATTTTTTACAAATAAATATGTGAAAAGTATGGTGTGCATTTGTATTCAGCCCTTTTTTACTCTGATACCCCTAACTAAAATCTAGTGGAACCAATTGCCTTCAGAAGTCACTTAATTAGTAAAGAGTCCACCTGTGTGTAATGTAATCTCAGTATAAATACAGCTGTTCTTTGAAGCCCTCAGAAGTTTGTTAGAACCTTAGTGAACAAACGGCATCATGAAGGCCAAGGAACACACCAGACAGGTCAGGGATAAAGTTGTGGAGAAGTGTAAAGCACGGTTAGGTTATAAAAAATATCCCAAGCTTTGAACATCTCACGGAGCACTGTTCAATTCATCATCCGAAAATGGAAAGAGTATGGCACAACTGCAATCCTATCAAGACATGGCCCTCCACCTAAACCAGTGGTTCTCAACTCCTGTCCTCAGGACCCACTAACAGGCCAGGTTTGCAAGATAACTGAAAAGCATCAAAGGTAAAATCATTTGCTGCTCAGTGATTGCAGTATTATAGTCTGCATCTCCCCAAGGTAAATCTGGCCTGTTGGTGGGTTCTGAGGACCGGAGTTGAGAACCACTGACCTAAACTGACAGACCGGGCAAGGAGAGCATTAATCAGAGAAGCAGCCATGAGGCCCATGGTAACTCTGGAGGAGCAGCAGAGATCCACAGCTCAGGTGGGAGAATCTGTCCACAGGACAACTATTAGTCGTGCACTCCACAAATCTGGCCTTTATGGATAAGTGGCAAGAAGAAAGCCATTGTTGCAAGAAAGCCATAAGAAGTCCTGTTTGCATGTGGGGGACACAGCAAACATGTGGAAGAAGGTGCTTTGGTCAGATGAGACCAAAATTGAACTTTTTGACCTAAAAGCAAAATGCTATGTATAGCGGAAAACTAAAGCCTCGTACACACAATCAAACTTTCGGCAGGGAATTGTGTGATGACAGACTGTTGGCCTAAAATCCAACCGTTAGTACGCTCCATCAGACAATTGTTGTCCAACTTTCCGCCAACAAATGTTGGATGGCAGGCTAGTAAATTTTTGGCGAACAACGATCTGTTGTCAGATTTTCCTATCGTCTTTACACAAGTCCATCACACAAAAGTTGAAAGTGCGTGGGGTGGCTGAATACAAATGCACGCCACACTTTTCACAGATTTATTTGTAAAACATTTTGAAAACCATTTATCATTTTCCTTCCACTTCACAATTATGTGCCACTTTGTGTTGGTCTATCACATAAAATTCCAATAAAATACATTTACGTTTTTGGTTGTAACATGTCATGCCAAGAAGGACTGACCACACAAGCATGTTGTGGACTTTCTTCACATGCGGACAATCTGAAATCCCTAACATGTATTACTGCTGGAAGGACAATATTTAAACACCATGCTGCTCTCTGAACATCCCCTGTAGGTAAATTGCTGATTAAAGCCACAAATGTTCAGAGGGTCCCCCCTCATATCTTGGTGCCTTGGCATGACCGATAATTGCTACTATGGTAAATACAGCCCTGAATTTTAGAGCCATGGAAAGCCCAGGTAAAGTTTACTTTTTCTGAAGAAAGAGTGATGTGGTCAATGTAAATTAAATTATTCTGGGCTCTTCTTAAAGTGGTTGTAAACCCTTACATTAACCCAGTGAATTGATTGCCCTCAGGTGATACACAGAGATGAAACAAATCCTTCAATATAAGTTGTACCTGTTTATCCACATCCGTCTTTCCCTTACATCCATTCAAAGTTTACATAGGAATTCTCAGCTGTAAAAGGCAGAGGGAGAGGAGCTAAAGTTACGCTCAGTAAAGAGAGCCCTGAAAGCTGATTGGATGTAAGGGACATACCCTCTTCACACAGCACACAGGAACAGAACTGAGGCTGTCAATTATAGACTGTGCCCTCCCCTGTCACCATTTTTCTCATGGTGTCAGGAAAACTTGTCAGAAGTGACTCATGCTTATAGCAGAGAAACAAAGCAGCAGACAGAAATGACACTTAGTATTCTGGATTGAGTCAAGTACACACTATAGAAGGATATGCTATGTTCATATTTCATGTCTGAGGTTTACAATCACTTTAAGCCTTATTGCTGACAGAGCTTCTATATCTTATTCTTACTGGATATACTCCCAGGATCCAGAGGTAAAGGCAAGTCCTACGTGAGCTTTGGATGTTCCTTAGGAAGAATCCCATCTCCTCTAGAAATAAGGCCAACTGGACCACTCCAACCACCACGGGAACAAGGAATATCCAGAGATCCTTCTTTATCACTGGAGAGACATGAACAAATCATATTGCCAAGAACACATTATGTCATTATGCTGGCAGTTCTCCTTTGGACTGACAATGTTTTTGTGCAAAGGTGTCCCTGTTGCTCCTCCATCCAAAATGGAGCCACCATAAGGCTCGGTTGACACTGCAGCGATGCGGGAACCCTGTGATTCCACTGCGGGTTTCCGCATCGCATGTTTCCCAGCGGTAGTTCACACTGCCCTATGTGAACTGCTTTGTCAACTGCTTTGTTAGACCCCTTTCACACTGGTGAATTTTTCAGGCACTTTTGGGCTAAAATTAGCACCTGAAAAACGGCTCCGCTGCAGTCCCAGTGTGAAAGCCCGAGTGCTTTCTCATTGGGGCGATGCGCTAGCAGGACGTTAAAAAAAGATGCGAGCAGTATCTTTGGGGCGGTGAAGGAGCAGTGTATACACCACTCCTGCCCATTGAAATGAATGGGCACCGCTGCCGAAGCGCCGGCAAAGCGTTTCAGCAGCGGCGTAACAGCAAATGTGGGAGTGTCAACTCCTAATAAAGTGCAAAGAATAAAGTATATAGGTGAATTGCAACGTGTAGCATACATGCAATACACAAAGTGACTAAGTACAACGGTAATTAAACGTGATAATATAGCCAAAAAAAAGGAAAAAATTGTCCAATCAAAGTGTTTCAGCATATAAAATCTTCCTTCGTAAAGTGACACCAACTTCCTAACATGCATAAATTGCAGTGCAGTGCTAAGATGTAAACATAGTGCTCCTCTTCGTGTTCACACACACACTGGTAGATAATGGCCCCTTACCTTAAGGTAATAGGGTAAACGCATATGACCAATATTGGGAGTACCATCCTTTAGATTTCAGCATAGATGCCTGTCCCGTCCCTACGCGTGACGTCACACCTCACATGACTTCATCCCCTGATGAAGTCACGTGAGGTGTGACGTCACGCGTAGGGACTGGACAGGCATCTATGCTGATTGAGGCTCACGAGCTCGCCGCTCGTCGGTGATAAGGTACTGTGTTACTGTTTTTTGTGAGTACCTATGTTTTATCAATAAAAGCCGTTTTTAGCCATACTGTATTACACTATTTGGGACCTTCCTTCTTTTTATTTCCGTGCCCCCTATCATCTGAGGGAACTATGCTCCGGGACTAGGACCATGAGGTTAGAGGAGAAATCTAAAGGATGGTACTCCCAATATTGGTCATATGCGTTTACCCTATTACCTTAAGGTAAGGGGCCATTATCTACCAGTGTGTGTGTGAACACGAAGAGGAGCACTATGTTTACATCTGAGCACTGCACTGCAATTTATGCATGTTAGGAAGTTGGTGTCACTTTACGAAGGAAGATTTTATATGCTGAAACACTTTGATTGATTGGACAATTTTTTTCTTTTTTTTGGCTATATTATCACGTTTAGTTACCGTTGCACTTAGTTACTTTGTGTATTGCATGTATTCTACACGTTGCAATTCACCTATATACTTTATTCTTTGCACTTTATTAGGTGTTGACACTCCCACATTTGCTGTTACAATTTTGTCTATTTTATAGTGATATTTTGGAATGTAGAGTCACTGATATTTATTAATTATTTTACACATATGAGTACACTCGTAACATGTTTTTTTTGTTGTTCAAGTGATTAGTCTTTCACATTTAAGTGAGCACTTATTTTGTTTCAGATTCTTATACCTCAGTGTACTCTATTATATCTAATAGGATTACACTCTTATTATTATTTTTTGTAGTATTATTATTATTATTTGTACTTTTGCTAGGATTAGCGCAGCACCACTTATTTCATTTATTTATTCACCCACAGGATCTTGTTGAACCCTATTCGGTGCAGGCAGCTTTTCCCATCAGCTCTGTTTTTTACACACATGATAGCACAGGAATAATTATATACACATTAGTGCGGTGCGAATCACATCTGATGTTGGATGGCTGCAGTGGAAACCAGCCCTAAGACAGGAAGTGTGTTACTGCCCAGATCACCAGGTGAAAATAAAGGGAGGAAAAAAAAGCATAAGTAAGAAAAATAATGCAGCCACTACATTTAAGGATTAGTAAACTGTAAAATATGAAATGTTTGTTTCTGGGTTTAAAACAACTTTATGTCAACTTCTTTGTAATCCACTGCAGCCAGGATTCAGAGAAAACCTCACAGATCGTCACCTGCCTTAGAAGTCTGTGTGTGGTTGGGGATACAGGATACAGAAAACAGAGATAGAGAAAGTTTCAAGGCACAGGCAGGAAACTGAAGAACTGATTCAAAACTGTTATAATATTTACTGAAGAAGGACAACAGACATGGCCGTAATAATCATAAAAGGAGGACAGGCCTGTTACCTTTGTGTTACCTTTTACTGTTACCTTTGTGTTTTTCCTATAATGGTCTGTTACTGAAAACATGGATTCATTGTTGCAATGGGGGAGATTTACTAAAACTGGTGCACACAGAATATAGTGCCCCTGTGCATTGTAACTAATCAACTTCAAAGTTTTATGTCAAAGCTTAATTGAACAAGCTGACGTTAGAAGCTGATTAGTTACTATGCACAGCTGCATCAGATTCTGTGTGCACCAGTTTTAGTAAATCTTCCCCCATGTGTCACTATATAGCACACATATATACTGTATATACAAGAACATGTTACCTTGAAGGAATTCCGATGAAAGGGGGAAACTCCCCCCTTCAAGGGAGCAGTTGGATGGCTTCACCATGGCTGTTTTTGCTTCTGTATTCCCGTGTTATGTTCCTCTGTCTTCCATTTTTACTGGGCTGGCCCTCTCTGGCTTCTGAGACATCCACCTTATTCTTGGATCCCCAGCACTCCTGAAGAGGATGCTCCCAGCTTGGGAGAATTAATCATTAATAGAGCCAGGTGCTAGCGTCCAGGTAACTGACTGAAGTCCACAGGTAACATCTACCTGGAAATGGGAAGAATGCCACGCCCCCTTCCCTCCGATCATCATCATGTCACTTCATTACAGATGCTATAATCTTGGTTTGTGAATTGTGGAGATTAAAGGACAACTCCAGCAAAACAGCTAAATATACAAGGGCCAAATTTGCCATTGGACACAGTAGGCCTGTGCCTAAAGGTGATGGGGGCCAAGAGTTTTATGTAGTTATTGACCATGTATTTTTTCATCATTGCTAAAAACAAAGTCAAATCATATACACTTATTTATCTTAATATTGTAATTTGAGTTAGACAAAAAAATATTCAGTTAAAAAGAAAGGCATTGCTTCAGCCATCAAAGGTTGTATTCCTCTGGGCTCCAAAGATGAATTTCAGCCTTGTGTATATGGGAAATTTACTTTCTAAAAAAACTGAAGTAGTCATACACACAGGCTTATGTACTCTGCATCCACCCTGTGCAGAGCCTATGGTGGGTGCTAGTTCTACAGTATATACTACATAGTGTTGATTATTATTATTATACAGGATTTATATAGCGCCAACAGTTTGCGCAGCGCTTTACAACATGAGGGAAGACAGTACACTTACAATACAAATCAATACAGGAGGGATCAGAGGGTCCTGCTCGTTAGAGCTTACAATCTAGAAGGGAGAGTCAAGTGGAACAAAAAATAATAACTGTGGTGGGTGAGCTGATGGAGAAAATGAAAATACAGTTGTTAGGTGTGGGTAGGGTAGGCTTCTCTGAAGAGAAGGGTTTTCAGGGATCGTCTGAAAGCTAATAGAGTAGGAGATAAGCGGACAGATTGGGGTAAGGCATTCCATAGGATAGGAGAGGCTTTGGAAAAGTCCTGGAGGTGAGCATGGGAGGAGGTGACGAGGGAGCTAGAGAGCAGAAGGTCTTGAGAGGAACGAAGAGAACAATTAGGTTGGTATTTAGAGACTAGGCTAGTGATGTAGCTGGGGGCTAAATTATGGATGGTTTTGTAAGTAGTTGTTAGTATTTTTAATTTAATTCGTTGGGCTTTGATCCGCCCTTGTCCACACATTGGACCAATGATTATCCCCACACTGGTGACACTCGTCATGAGTTCTCTCCTGTAATTGACATACCTGCTTTTTCCACCCATCAGAATACATAGCATGAACTTCTGCTGTAAGCCTGAATGCAGCTTCCAGCTGATGTTTCTAGCAGCTCAAGTTATATAAAAAAAACCCATTTCAGGTATATTGGCTGAACTGACAAAAATGATTTATTGATGTAAGGAAACAGATACGGGAACAAAGGTTTCTGTTGTATGTGTTTGCATAGAGTTTCAATAAATACTTTCTTTAAAATATCCATAGTATAACCATGTGATGATTTTAATAAACCTACAGCTCTCTATGTGCAGTCTTAGCATGGAATTATATGAGATCCTTTTAGTATATTGCAGCAATATATATATATGGAGGCGTGGGCAGTGGCAAAATTCCAGACACCAATAAAAATAAAACACACAGCTAGAAATAACACTGCTGCAATAAAATCAACAGTGAGCACAATAAACCTACACAGAGCATTCCAAAACTTGAGCCAGAATGCTGCATTCATATAGATAAAAAGCTAGAAAAATTGGTTTATGTATGTGAAATAGCTGTACAAATCATTAACAGCACCTCTAAAATCGAGCTGACAATAGCAGTGGCTATATATCTGTTTTGACTTTTCTCCTCTCCTCTAGGACTTCTCTTCTATTATTCTACTTTTCTGGGACTTTTTTTGCTTATACCACCAGGGTCTCCCACTCTACAAGACTCTGGTCCAGCCGCACCTAGAGTATGCTGTCCAGTTCTGGGCACCAGTCCTCAGGAAGGATGTACTGGAAATGAAACGAGTACAAAGAAGGGCAACTAAGCTAATAAAGGGTCTGGAGGATATTAGTTATAAGGAAAGTTTGCGAGCACTGAACTTATTCTCTCTGGAGAAGAGACGCTTGACAGGGGATATGATTTGTATGTATGTGAATGTATAAATACCGTACTGGTGACCCCACAATAGGGATAAAACATTTTTATGGAGGGGAGTTTAACAAGACACGGAGCCACTCATTAAAATTAGAAGAAAAGAGGTTTAACCTTAAACTACGTAGAGGGTTCTTTACTGTAAGAACGGCAAGGATGTGGAATTCCCTTCCATAGGCGGTGGTCTCAGCAAGGAGCATCGGTAGTTTAAAAAAACTATTAGATAAGCACCTGAACGACCGCAACATACAAGGATATACAATGTAATACTGACATATAATCACGCACATAAGTTGGACTTGATGGACTTTTGCTGGTGTCTTTTTTCAACCTCACTTACTATGTAACTATGTGTCCCCATTACTCCAAGTCTTCAAGCTACTGGTGCCCAACCTGCAGCCCTTTGGTATCTATTATGTGGCCCTCAGGCCCACCAAGCAGCAGTCAATGTTTTCCTTGCCTAATCTATGGTCTTTTGGTACCTTCCATGCAGCCCTCAGCCCCACCTGTAGTAAAGGGTTAACTTCTTTCCCAGCTAAGAGCCCCTCCTTTACAAGAACTGACCTGGTGTCTCTGCCCTTCAAGCAGGATCCCTGATATAAGGTGGGTGCAGCCTAGAAGGAAAGAGAGCTTTGGTGTACCTTGAATAGGAAGAATGTAGCAGAGGGCCTGTAGATCAGTACTGGCTACCCCACATGGGCTTCCTTAGATATGTATTGGCAGGTGTAGTGCCCCTTTATTTGTAGCCCCTCCTGTGGTGATGCAGTGGGTGGAATTTATGCCCTATATATGCCATCTGTGGGTGGGGCCTGGTGGAGTTGAGGTATGGGAGTAGGACATCCCTGACCAGCAAGATTTGGTTCTGTGCTTTGAGGGAGAAGGGAAAGAGAGAGAGAGTCCCTTGCAGGGCTGAACTGTAAGAGTGACTAGAGGAGGACACATAGGGGGAATATGGAGGAACCTTGCCTTCCCTGACCTTTGCTTAACAGATCCTGTCGCTTGGTTCAGGACAGCCTCAGGGCCTAAGCGAGGAACACCCTATGTGTAATATATGTGTGGACCACCCTTTTGTGGACCACCTGTGGGAAGTGTGTTGAAGGGAAGGGGTAGAAGGTTGAGTGGGTTGTGGTCACATCCTCCATGTTTGCCTCCTTGTTGTGCTCCAAGCAAGGGTCACCTGAGAGGCCTACCCCCATGGTGGGTTCTTATGATCTATGCTAGGCACATTGTACAGGGTCACTTGCAATGGAGTGTCTTTGCTTTGTGCCGTCTTCATCAATGCCCAGTGACAAGGCTGAGGCCATCATGGGGGAATACTTGACCTTAGGGCGGGCCTCTACTCATAGAGATGAATGTACACCATGTACACTTACACTGTAACTGTTCTCCAGTTAACTCTGGGCTTTCCATGACAAAGTACATCTTTTCTCTAATCTGCATTTAGGAGGGACACGCGAGTCCTGTTCACATCCACCTGTCCAGCATTTTGCAGTACTGTCCCCAGTAGTGGAGTGGGCCCACGCATGCACTTAACTTAACTCTTGAACCTCCATACCTCTGTACAGGATGGGAACCTCTGCAGCACAAATCTGTCCCTGTTGCTCTGGAAGACAGACCGCTGGTGGAAGGAGTGCTAACAACATCTCCCTCGCTGCTAGAGGCCATTCCAGTCAGATGGCTTTACATAGCAGCATTCTTCTCACATGGAGGCTCTTGGCACTCTCCAAAAGCCTTTGGAGATCCTCACTCAGAGTGGCCCCTGCCCCAATCCTTGGCCAATCCTCTGGCATGTGGAACGGAACGGGATGGGAACTGGGTCCCAAACTTCTGAGTTGTCTCTGTCAGGGGCTCAAATCAACTCTTGCACTGGACAACTGTCCCATTTATATAACACAGGATTATTGGGCTTGACCCAGAGAAGAACCCGCCAAAAAAACAAAAAACTGGAAAAGGCATTAACTCCTACCCTCCCAGCCGGGACAGTGCCTAACTGGCTATTCTGACCTGCTCAAACCTGCAGAAAATGGTCGAAGATGCTTTTCTACTAGACATTCTTTGAATATTGTTACAGGCCTCAGGCTGGAAGTATGTGTGACACAACATGGTGGGGTTTCTCCAAAAAGCAGGTATGCATACCTCTTAACTTTTTGAGATGGGAATGAGGGGAATTATAAAAAAAAAAGGATTATTTAATGTGACGGAGCCGTCCAGCATCCAGCTTGGGTTCTTCCGTCAAGATATAGCTTCCCCAGTCTGGAACCAGGAATCAGGTGTTATAGTGGCAAATAGCACCCAAGATACTAGGCGGCACCTGCTCAGGTACAAATTGGCACTCACTTGTTTGTAAAATCACATAGAATAGTATAACACCCCAGATCAGGTGAGCCTAATCACCTTATCGTATGCAAAGGAAACTATATACAGGAATATAATTAACGTTTCTTAAAGGGGTTGTAAAGGTAAAAGTTTTTTCACCTTAATGCATTCTATGCATTAGGTGAAAAAACTTCTGACAGAACCGCCGCCCCCAGGCCCCCCCGTTTTACTTACCTGACGCCTCGAAAGTCAGCTTCGCGTTCCCGACATCTGTTCCTCCGCTCACCCTGGCCGCTGATTGGCTGCAGTGGATGGATTGAAAGCAGCGCAGCCATTGGCTGGCGCTGCTGTCAATCACATCCGATGACGCGGCGCGCCGGGGGGGCGGGGCCGAGTGATACAGCGAGCGGCTATAGCCGCCGGCTGTATCACGGGGAGCGCGCCCGCAAGCACTCACCACCGTGCGAGAGAGCTCGCATGAAGGTGGTAAATGCTTGCGGGGAGGAGCTGAGACAGCCGCCGAGGACCCCAGAAGACCAGGTTCGGGGCCACTCTGTGCAGAACGAGCTGCACAGTGAAGGTAAGTATGACATGTTTGTTATTTTTAAAAAAAAAAAAAAACACCTTTACAACCCCTTTAAGGGATATTTTTGATAAGTATTTCTAAGTAAGTGAAGGAGCCTCTCCAACCCAGTCTGCAAGAGGGCCACCATATTCCCTCTGACCATTAATCTGTACAAGATTAATATTACCTCTTCCCATCCACTCCAAAAGGGAAGCTTTATTGTCCTTATTCATAGAATTAATCCAAGCCTCACTATCAGCATCCATTACGTGGTTGTCCATCATTTGAGAATGATCTGCTCTCTCCATGGGCCATAATTAGTGGGTAGGAGGCTTGCCCCTAGTCCTCTCCAAAAGTCCCTGTGCTGGTTGGGTTTGTCACAATTAAACCCCCAAGTGCTATTTTTTTACCACTACTATTCCTTTTTATTGGCTTTTGATATATACAAACATTCAATGAAGCGGTTTAGCACTGTAAAAGCACTTTTTGAAATGTAAAAAGTGCATTTTACATACAACTATATAGGAGCAGACCAAAATGAGGGACAAATGAGGAGGAAGGAGGGACAGAGGGACTTTGTTCCAAATTAGGGACAGTTGGGAGCTATGGGTATGTGACTATCCCATCTTAAAAGGAAGTGGGGCAGCATAGTGCAAACATGGGCCTTACATATGGGCCTTGAAATAACAGCAGAGGCTTGGAGGGAAAAGAAGAATTTAAAACTTTACTAAATCATATGGATTATTTGGATTGAAACCTGAAGTGCCTTATTCATATTGCCAAATGTTTGGAAATGTTACTCTTTATTTAAGTAAAGAATATGAACTTTGCTCATGGCTAGAGTGCTGTTATTCAGGAAGATGCCTTAAACCTTAGTGGAAGCATATAAGGAAGGTCAGTGTACAGTAAGGCCGCAGCAGTTAAACAGGTGCAACTCATGATATACCACACAGGTCCTGGTGTACAGTGTGTCGGATGCAAGGTACGCTGTGTAAACCTGGTCAGTTGGGAGTGGTGGTGGTCAGGGGAAGAAGTCATCCTCCTGGCAGTGAAGAGCAGACAGTTCTCTGGAAAATGCGCCAGGTGACTTGGGCTTCCAAGTGACATGGGCCCCAAGTGTGCAGCTAGATTGTTGGATCCCTGATCTGGAACCATGTTATGTTGATGAGGCCAATATCAAATGTGGTGCCAGTAATTTTTTAAGGGGGGCGGAAGGGAGAAATGACTTGTAAAGGGACTGTAATGACAGTGATCCCCAACAGTATCTTGTAACATATCCCCATTCTCTGGTTGTTTGCTACAGCATGTCCCGACTCCCACTCCCTACAGTATTTTGTTTGATAATCTTCTGTAGCATGACCATATACTGTAGTGCATCCAGTCTCTGAATATATTCTATAGCATCACATACATGGCATATTTTGTGTGGCAATTCAGTGATGTTAGGGCCACACCTGAGGCCTACTAAATGAAGTAAGTTGACCATCTTTGCTTCAAACAACACCCTCAGAACTGGTCTTCCTATAATAGTGTATACCCTCTCATTATGCTATACTGTCAACAATATACACTCACCGGCCAGTTTATTAGGTACACCTTGCCAGTACTGGGTTGGACCCCCTTTTGCCTTCAGAACTGCCTTAATTCTTCATGGCATAGATTCAACAAGGTGTTGGAAACAATACTTTAGCGATTCTGGTCCATATTGACATGATAGCTTTATGCAGTTGCTGCCGATTTGTCGGCTGCACATCCATGATGCAAATCTCTTGGATTGAGATCTGGTGAGTGTGGAGGCCATTGGAGTAGAGTGACCTCATTGTCATGTTCAAGAAACCAGTTTGAGATTATTTGAGCTCTGTGACATGGTGCATTATTCTGCTGGGAGTAGCCATCAGATGTGTACACTGTAGTCATAAAGGGATGGACATGGTCAGCAACAATACTCAGGTAGGCCGTGGCGTTTAAACGATGCTCAATTGGTACTAAGGGCCCCAAATGATGCCAAGAAAATATCCCCCACACCATTACACCACCACCAGCCTGAATTGTTGATACAAGGCAGGGTGGATCCATGGTTTCATGTTGTTTATGCCAAATTCTGACCCTACCATCTGAATGTCGCAGCTGAAATCGAGACTCATCAGACCAGGCAACGTTTTACCAGTCGTCTGTTGTCCAATTTTGGTGAGCATGTGCGAATTGTAGCCTCAGTTTCCTGTTCTTAACTGACAGGACTGGCACCTGGTATGGTCTTCTGCTGCTGTAGCCCATCTGTTTCAAGGTTCAATGTGTTGTGTGTTCAGAGATGGCATTCTGCATTCCCTTATTTGTAACAAGTGGTTATTTGAGTTACGGTTGCCTTTCTATCATCTCAAACCAGTCTGCCCATTCTCCTTTGACCTCTGACATCACAAGGGATTTTTGTCCACACAGCTGTTGCTCACTGGATATTTTCTCTTTTTTGGACCATTCTCTGTAAACCCTACAGATGGTTGCGGTGAAAATCCTAGTAGATTAGCAGTTTTTGAAATACTCAGACAGCCCGTCTGGCACCAACAACCATGGCATGTTCAAAGTCACTTAAATCCCCTTTTTTTCCCCATTCTGATGCTCAGTTTGAACTTCAGAAGTCATCTTCACCACATCTAGATGCTTAAATGCATTGAGTTGCTGCCATGTGATTGGCTGCTTAGCAATTCGTGTTACCAAGAGATTGAATAGGTGTACCTAATAAAGAGGCCGGTGTGTACATTTATTATAAACATAAAATCTGTTTCCAGGCCATCCAGATTTTTATTTCTACACGCAAATTTGTTCGTAGCAGGATTCTTTAGTGTAATGTATATGTGTGCACATGTTCATGTTATTGTTCGGAGCCCAGCATATCCACACTGTGTTGCAGAAGATGTTGCCACTATGCAAATCAACAATTACAGTACAATGTGAAGGAAAATGTTCAAATAGCTTTCCATGAATAACATTTGAAAGCCCTCTGTTAGTAATTGCAGTTGTTTAGCAAATGTTTTGTGGTCAGTGTGCCAGTTTGCAGCGGTGATTGCTGAGTTGCTGGTCTTGTAAACATCAGCCATGTAAAAACAAGTAACAATGTAAGAGGTGACATAACAGATCGCTGCATGTGACAGAAAAGTCAGCTGGTGATGCAAGAGTTAATTCTGACAGGCTGGAGGGTCAGCGTTTGGGTCAGGGGTCAGCAACACGCTCTCTATGGCTGGATCAGCAATTCTGACCCTGATTGTGCACATTATCTACACATTTCTGGAATCTGCCCCTTCTCTCGTGCACTGGGGGCTTTCAGGGAGGGGCATTAAATATGGGAGGTGCCTGTTGATGACTGATTACCTGCAGATTCTATCCCTCAGTCACTGAAAGCCAGCCACTGGGGCAAGATGCCAGAGGCAAAAGGTATGTACCCGGGGGGGAATGTGTGCTGGCTGATAGACTCTCACAACATGCAGACACCTCACACTGAAAGACCCCCATGAAAGATTTGTGCTGCACATCTAACAGACCCCATAACAAAGGGACTCCGCACATTTGACTGACCCCCATAACAGAGGGACTCCACACATCTGACTGACCCCTATAATAGAGGGTCTCTGAAAGCCTGATAGAGCCCCATTTGTACATCTAACAGACCTTCATAACAGAGGGACTCCACAAATCTAACGAGACCTCATAACAGAAGTACTTTGCACATCTGGAGAGACATAAGAAGTACTCTGCACATCTGACGAGACCTCATAACAGGGGCTCTCCACATGCATATTGAGGACTTATAACAGAGGGAATCCGCACATCTGACGAGACCTCATAACAGAGGGACTCTACATGCGTATTGAGGCCTCATAACAGAGGGACTCCTCAGATCTGACGAGACCTCATGACAGAGGGACTCTGCACATCTGACAAGACCTCATAACAGAGGTACGCTGCACATTTGACGAGACCTCATAACAGAAGGACTCCACATGTGTATTGAGGCCTCATAACAGAGGGACTCCACACATCTGACAAGCC
The DNA here is from genome assembly GCF_042186555.1 of Aquarana catesbeiana. Taxonomy (NCBI): domain Eukaryota; kingdom Metazoa; phylum Chordata; class Amphibia; order Anura; family Ranidae; genus Aquarana; species Aquarana catesbeiana. The sequence goes on from NC_133332.1 coordinate 220,489,392, forward strand.
CTCATAACAGAGGTACCCTGCACATCTGATGAGACCTCATAACAGAGGGACTCTGCACATCTGACGAGACCTCATAACAGAGGTACGCTGCACATTTGACAAGACCTCATAACAGAGGTACGTTGCACATTTGACGAGACCTCATAACAGAGGGACTCCACATGTGTATTGAGGCCTCATAACAGAGGGACTCCACACATCTGACAAGCCCTCATAACAGAGGTACCCTGCACATCTGATGAGACCTCATAACAGAGGTACTCTGCACATCTGACAAAACCTCATAACAGAGGGACTCCACATGCGTATTGAGGCCTCATAATAGAGGGACTCCACACATCTGGCAAGACCTCATAACAGAGGGACTCTGCACATCTGACAAGACCTCATAACAGAGGGACTCTGCACATCTGAGGAGACCTCATAACAGAGGGACGCTGCACATTTGGACGAGACCTCATAACAGAGGTACGCTGCACATTTGACGAGACCTTATAACAGAGGGACTCCACAAATCTGACAAGACTTCATAACAGAGGGACTCCACAAATCTAACGAGACCTCATAACAGAAATACTTGCATATCTGGAGAGAAATAACAGAAGTACTCTGCACATCTGACGAGACCTCATAACAGGGGCTCTCCCATGCATATTGAGGACTTATAACAGAGGGAATCCACACATCTGACGAGACCTCATAACAGAGGCATTCTGCACATCTGACGAGACCTCATAACAGAGGGACTCTACATGCGTATTGAGGCCCCATAACAGAGGGACACCACACATCTGACGAGACCTCATAACAGAGGGACTCTGCACATCTGACGAGACCTCATAGCAGAGGGACTCCACACATCTGACAAGACCTCATAACAGAGGTACCCTGCACATTTGACGAGACCTCATAACAGAGGTACTCTGCACATCTGACGAAACCTCATAACAGAGGGACTCCACATGTGTATTGAGGCCTCATAACAGAGGGACTCCACACATCTGGCAAGACCTCATAACACAGGGACTCTGCATGCGTATTGAGACCTTAAAAAAAGAGGTACTCCGTACATCTGTTGAGATCTCATAACAGAAGGACTCCACGTGTATTGAGGCCTCATAACAGAGGGACTCCACACAACTGACGAGACCTCATAACAGAGGGACTCCGCATGTGTATTGAGGCCTCATAACAGAGGGACTCTGCATATTTTTTGAGTTATAGAGGGACGCTGCATACCTGAGGTGCTCTAAGTTATTTGTTGTTTTTTACAGCAAGCTTTATTCCTGCAATCCTTGGTACGGTTATATATGTAATTAACGTCTACTTTTAATTTCATACATTTATTGCCACAGCTCTAACTAATATGGGGGGGGGGGGTAATAAGAGGGTGTAAACAAAAATCACTGCTGTAATAGCATATATGAATAGGGTTACCACCTTTTGTTCCTGGAAAAAATGAGCTGGAAAAGGAAAAATAGTGCAAATGTGGGTGGACACGGGTTACATTTGACTATGTTTAATCATTAAATAACTGCATTAAATTACTTTATTATATCTGCCTGCAGTTGAGCTTTAAAGCTGACCTGCATACTACAAGTAATGCAGCTCTGTAATCATTAATACACCCTTATATGTACATTTTTTTTATACAAGCAGTAGAAGTACTAGAAATGTATGTAGTATAAGCCTCTTGCAGTCCACTGTACAGCGTGTATAGCAGAGCTCAACGAGGGGGTAAGGGAAGCAGCAGAAGGCGCCAATCAGGGGTGTGCTGGACAACAAAGAGAATGGTCATAGCAGGAGAGAGCAAAGAGATGAGATAATCTGTCGGCTTTTTCATTTTTCACGGTTCAGTCACAAGGTGGGGGTGGGACTTGTAAGTAAAAGTGAAACTGCTGCAAAGAAAAGCCAGTTGTCCTCCCTAGCCAGAGGTGTGCTATGAGCCAGAGCTGTGTAAATCTCAGGACAGGATAAACACGAATGTAAATTCTTTGGCAGGTAAAACGACTCCCATATATGTATTTCATCTGTGTGTTTTACTGTTTGTACTGAGTTCAGATTTAATGTCCCTAAGCCTAGGTTCACCCTGACTGCAGGAATAAAATCGTGCGAGTTCAGCTGAACTCACACAGTTTCATTCACGCATGTCAGTCCGACTTCGGGGGCGAGTTCAGGGACATCTGTGCAGGTTTCTGCACTGATGTCAATGGAAGTCGCAGTAATAGCCGAAGATAAATAGGGAAAAATCAGCTGTACACAGCGCCTGTAAGAGGGCCCCTCGCAGGCTCGCTTTGCTCACCACGCTTCGCTCGGCTCTTTTAGATTCCCCCTCTAGGTCCACTTGGATTGTGGGGAAGGAATCTGGACCCAGAGCGCAGGCGCCGTGTACAGCTGATTGTAGATTTTGTCATTCGGCTATCTCCCGCAGCTACTAGTAGTTGGTACTGCGCAGGCACTGCGCCTGCGCAGTACAGGGGGGGAACTTATCCGCCGAGGGAACTTTCTCGGCAAGACACCGGCAATTGCCGCCGATTTGGCATGCGACAAATCACATCAATGTGAAGCAGGGCTAAATTAAATATTAACAGATTCTTTTTTTTTAAAGTTAGCACGCTATCTGATGATGAAAGATCGTATCAAATTGAATGACTAGAGAACTGTGATGGAAATGACAAGAATGCAGTACGCAGCAGCAAATGAGTATATAGAGGTGTAGAGAGTACACCAGGCATGTTACTCTCTGCACTTATAAATGCCAGCTATTCCTGACTATAAGAGCCCTTTCACACTGGGGCGGGCGTCGGCGGTAAAGCGCCGCTATTGTAAGCGGTTCTTTACCGTTGGTATGCAGCCGCTAGCGGGCCGGTTTTACCCCCCGCTAGCGGCTGAGAAATAGTTAAAAACCACCGCAAAGCGCCTCTGCTGAGGCGCTTTGCCGGCGGTATAGCCGCGCCGTCCCATTGATTTCAATGGACAGGAGCGGTGAAGGAGCGGTATACACTGCTCCTTCACCGCTCCGAAGATGCTGCTAGCAGGACTTTTTTACCGTCCTGCCAGCGCATCGCTCCAGTGTGAAAGCCCTCGGGGCTTTCACACTGGAATGAAAGCAGCGGTACTTTCGGGTCGGTTTGCAGGCGCTATTATTAGCGTAATAGCGCCTGCAAACCGCCCCAGTGTGAAAGGACCCTTAGTGTGCTCCATGCTGCACACTAGAATGGCTTGCCATGGCTGAAGCATTGCTGTAAAATCCCTGGGCAGGCCAATGTCAGGCACAGGCTGACCATACGTGGAAACATTTAAAATTCCCAGAGACATTCTTGTGTGAAAAGAGTAAAGAACATCATGCTCAATCAAGAATTGCCATTAATATGCATCCTATAGGTAATGTTGTAGAATGATTGAATACCACTTTGTATCTATTTAACTAATGTATTGTTTAGTGAAAAAAAAATAGTTCCCTAATGCTGTCTCTTATTGATTAACTGCAATTGATCAAACATGACTCAGTTTTGCTACTTAGCACAAATTTTAAGGAATCAACATAATTATTGTCTGAAACAGACAACGATCATTATGGGCCTTTAGACATTATAGGACAACTGTCCTGGAAAAACAGGTACTTGACTGGGTTGGTATTTGCTGATCACACTTTCCTTCATGATTATTTTCACAAACAAAATAAACTATTTCAGTATAGTGTTTGGTAATTAGGCAGTACTGACATTACATGAGTGGAAAGAAACAATGAGGTCCATTAGATGTCATTGCTGCGACAGAGATTTACCATCATCTAAGATGACCTCTGAGAGTGATTTTAAAGTTTTTTATACAGGAAAAATTAAGAAATACTTTATCCTAAGGCAGGCCATACATGGGTCGAATTTTGAAAGAATTTTCTTTTGAAAATCTTATCTAAGAATTTTCGTTTATATTTCGCACCATTAGTGGGCTGCAGCAACAGCCGATTTTCGCGCGGCAATCAAATTTGAGTAATCTGACAAGTTGGGAATTTTTTGAAAAACGAATGATTTTCTAATCAATGAGGGGAGAATTGTGCGAGAAATGCAATTGAAAAAGAAATGCGCATGTGCAAGAAAAGAAAATTCCCGGAAAGAAAAAAAGATTCCCAGCCACGAAAAATTCTTTTCTGTAGCAAAATGAGGTGAAATTGAAGGTATGGTTGGCTGAATTTCGAAATCAATGGTGGCACCATCGAATCACAAAACGCACAAATTTTCGGATTTTCAAAAGAAAATTCTTTCGAAATTCAACCATGTATGGCCAGCCTAAGTCTGAGCCAAAGCTCAGTGTTGTTGGTTTAAAATGTTATAGCGGGTCTGGTGACTATAACAAGAAAAAGCAGACACCTCATTATCTGCTGCTCTTGATGGGTCATTTGCCCACTCTTCAGCAGACTTAGGAGGGAGACTACATTAGGTTTTGGTAAATTATTATTACATAGGATGAGATAAATTAAAATGGTGCATTTGAGTTGTTTTACTGTCCTTTTTATGAATTCAGGTAAGGTGGGCTAAGTAGTTTTGGCTCAACCTAATTACTGGTTGGCTGGATCTTTTAGGCCATAAATGGTTCTTCATGAAAGTCCATTATACTGAGCTTAAAATACCGTACATAAGTCATGCAACGGATGCATTCACAGACAAAGCTTTTAAAATCGTTCGGATTTCTCTCCTATGTCTTTAATATCCAAAGAGGTTCTTTTCATTCCATACATGGTTATGCTTATTGGAAGAGATTGGGCAGATTTGGTCCCACACATTCTTGAAGTGACAATAAACTCTGGTTAAAGACAACATTTCTATTCAAGTATGTATTCTTAACTCAAAAAGTACCTGACATTGCTCTCAAGTCTCCTTGCCATGATTCAACTTTCTTTTAGAGGATGGTTATGTTCGTTCTCCATAGTCCCACTGTATGTGGGAAAGTAGCCACTCTCTTGCTGAGATGGACTATGGGATTTGTAGCATGCATAGAGCAGTGCATATGACTGCAACTGCTTGTTCCAAGCAAACAGAAGTGAAGGGGAAAAATGAGAGGTTTAGTAGCTCATAGAGGATGTTACAAGGAGGCAGAAAAACACAGTAAGAAACAGCATAATGGAAAACAGATTACAGGGCAATGAAGTAGTGGATGTACTGTATATAGATTATTTTTAAAGAATAAGGTTATTTGCTTAGTGGCGTTTTAATAATCATCCAGGATATGGACATCTAATCTGTGAGTTCCCTGGCCTACAACTTTCCTTGATTTTTTTTTTCTTACTCTTACAGGTGAAAAGTCAGACAAACCTCTGTACAGGGTAAGTCAGAGACACTAATGTTTTCTTTCTTGCACTTAACTCACCGCTATTTATTTTTTAACCTGCCTTTAATCTCATTTTAATTGGCCAACAATGTCCTCCCTCCTCTGTAATCTCATCTTTTCTTATACCTCCGCTCCACTCTCTATTCCAGTCTTTCCCAAACTCCAGCATTGCTTTCACTCCAGTCTTCTTTTGTGGCTTGTTTTTATATTTCTCTGAAATCTCCATGTCTTTACCCTCTTGACAGTTGCCTGTTGACTCCTCTATCCCTCTCTTCTCATAATCTCTCCATCTCCCATCACTCCATCTTTGAGCCCTCTTCATTGTATCCTACTTGACACTTTGGGGTTGATTTACTAAAGGCAAATACACTGTGGCACTTTGCAAAATGCAGTTGCACTCTGCAAGAACAGTTGCTCCAGAGCTTAGTAAATGAGGTAAAAATTCACTTTCCAAAGAATACCCAATCACAAGAAAACAGCATTTTTGCTTGCAAATGATTGGATGATGGAAGTCAGCAGAGCTTCCCCTAATGTACTAAGCTCTGCATTTCAAATTTTTCCTGGGATCTCCTCCCCAATTATCCATTTTTATCTTATGGAATATACCATATATTGTCAAAAGTATTGGGACACCTGCCTTTATATACACACAAACTCTAAACACTTCCAGACTGCCCACCGTGGATATACTTCAGTATTTTGACGTTAAATATTGTTGTTATGGCAGCACATAGATGTCATAACCCCATTATTTTTCTCCACAGCGAGCGGTCCTCTTTCACATAAAAAAGTTGTCTCAGGGGCAGATTCGCCTCAAGATCACTTTTCTGGGTGACGGGGGAGGCACCCCCTTCCCACTGCGTCCCGGGCATCTCCACCGCTTACCGGAGCTGTCGGTAGCGGTGGAGATGATCCGGTCCTGTGGCCCGATAGGCAGGAAGTCGAGTGAGGGCATGATGGCCCCCACTCAATTCTATGCCCTTTGAGAAGCGATGCCAAATGTCAATTCCATCAAACGGCATTGAAAGGACTTTTTTTTTTTTAAGTGAAAAAAAAAAGACTTTTTATTATTTTATTGCTTTTAAAGTGTAAATGTGAGATCTGAGGTCTTTTTGAAGAGGTCCTGTCATGCTTTTTTTCTATTACAAAGCATGTTTACATTCCTTGTAATAGTAATAAAAGTGATCCAATTTTTTTTTTTTTTTTAAGGGACAGTTTAAAAATAAAAAGTAAAATAAATAAGACAAAAAAACCCCCAAAAAACTGTAAAAGTGCCCCATCCCTCCGTGCTCGCATGCAGAAGCGAACGCATACGTAAGTTGCTCCCGCATATGTAAACGATGTTCAAAACCACACATTTGAGGTATCGCCGCAATCGTTAGAGCGAGAGCAATAATTCTAGCAAAAGACCTCCTCTGTAACTCAAAACTGGTAACCTGTACAAATTTTTAAACCTCTCCTATGGAGATTTTTAAGGGTCTAAGTTTGTCGCCATTCCACGAACTGGCGCAATTTTAAAGCATGACATGTTGGGTATCAATTTACTCGGCGTAACATTATCTTTCACAATATGGAAAAAAAACTGGGCTAACTTTACTATTGTCTTTTTTTTTCAAAAAAGTGTATTTTTTCCAAACAAATTGCGCTTGTAACACCGCTGCGCAAATACTGTGTGGCATAAAGTATTGCAACAACCGACATTTTATTTTCTAGGGTGTCTGAAAAAAATATATAATGTTTGGGGGTTCTAAGTAATTTTCTAGCAAAAAAAAAAAAAAAAGAAAAAGATTTTTACTTGTAAACAAGTGTAAAAAATAGGCTTGGTCCTTAAGTGGTTAAAGAGGAGGTCCACCTTAAAAAAAATATTAAAAGCCAGCAGCTACAAATACTGCAGCTGCTGACTTTTAATAAATGGACACTTACCTGTCCAGGGTGCCCGTGATGTCGGCAGCAGATGTCGAGCAATTGCTCGGTTCTCGGCTGCCCCCGCCGCCATCCTCGGTCAGGGAATCAGGAAGTGAAGCATTGCGGCTTCACTGCCCGGTTCCCTACTGCGCATGCGCAAGTCTTCACTGGTCCCCGTTGTGTTGTGGGAACTGTGTGTTTCCCAGAACACAACGGGGGCGGGCATCTGCGGCTAGCTATTCCTGGAAGTGGGTGCAAATACCTGTATTGTACAGGTATCTGCACCCCCCTCCTCCCTGAAGGGTGCCAATTGTGGCAACGGAGGGGGAGAGGAATCCGATGAGTGGAAGTTCCACTTTAGGGTGGGGCTCCGCTTTAATGACATCCCAGTCTTAGTCCGTAGGGTTCAATATTGCGTTGGCCCACCCTTTGCAGCTATAAAATCTTCAACTCTTCTGGGAAGGCTGTCCACAAGGTTTAGGAGAGTGTCTATGAGAATGTTTGACCATTCTTCCAGAAGTGCATTTAGGATGTTAGGCACTGATGTGGATGAGAAGGCCTGGCTCGCAGTCTTCGCTCTAATTCATCCCAAAGGTGTTCTATCGAGTCGAGGACTGTGAGCAGGTCAGTCAAGTTCCTCCACCCCAAACACGCTCATCCATGTCTTTATGGACCTTGCTTTGTGCACTGGTGCGCAGTCATGTTGGGATAGGAAGGGGCCATCCCCAAACTGTTCCCACAAAGTTGGGAGCATGAAAGTATCCAAAATGTCTTAATATGCTGACGCCTTAAGAGTTCCCTTCACTGGAACTAAGGGGCCAAGGCCAGCCTTGAAAAACAACCTCACACCATTATCCCCCTCCACCAAATGATTTGGACCAGTGCACAAAGCAAAGTCCATAAAGACATGGATTAGCAAGTTTGGGGGGGGGGGGGGAGGAACTTGACTGGTCTCAACCCGATAGAACACCTTTGGGTGGGGCTGCAAATGGTGGGCAAACTCAATATTGAACCCTATAGACTAAGCCCTGGTTCACATGTCAAGTTGCATGCCAAATCGGCGGCAATTGCACCACCCAAATCGGTGCAACGCCACATTTGCGGCACCTCACGAATACTAAAAGTAGTTTCTGTACTACTTTTGGCGACTTCAGGGTGTGATTTCCATTGACATCTGTGCAACAACCGGCACAGATGTTTCTGAAATTGCCCCTGAAGTCGGCACTGACATGCAGGAATGAAATCGAGCAAGTTCAGTCATACTCGCACAATTTCATTCATTATATAGCTAAAGGCAGGGCCACCCAGTGACGTAAACGAGTGTCCACCCCAAAACACCTTGTCCCCATGCGGATGGGGACAAGGGCCTCTTCCCCACAACCCTTGCCCGGTGGTTGCCAGATCCTGACCCCCCCCCCCATGTGAATGGGTATCGGGTACATTGTACCCATACTCGTTCACTCAAAATAGTGTCAAAAAAGTACAAGTCCTTTATTTAAAAAAAAAAAAAAAAAAAAAAACACGGAAAAACGCTGCCTCGATGGGAGGCTCCCACCGACTGCAGCATTTTTTGCGCTGACAGCAATTATATAGCTGAGGGCGGGGCCACCTGGTGACGTAAGCGGAGGACCCTGCCCCCTTCTGATGTCATGAGACGTCACGTAACATCAGAGGGGACAGGGTCACTCGTTTACGTCACCAGGTGGCCCTGCCTTTAGCTATATAACAGCTGTCATTTAATAATGACCCGCAATGTCCATCCATCTTCGATCACAGGGCCAACAGACTGAAAAAAAAAAAAAAAAAAAAACTCTGCCTCCCACGACTGCAGGCTTTTTGCATTGACAGCTGTTATATAGCTAAAGACCGGGCCACCCGGTGAGGTAAACTGGTGACCCCACCCCCTCTGACATCTCATAACGGCAGAAGGGGCGGGGTCACCTGCTTACGCCACTGGGTGGCCCCGCCTTCAGCTATACAAGAGCTGTCAGCGCAAAAAGGCTGCAGTCGGCGGGAGCCTCCCATCGAGGCATAGTTAGTTATTCTGTATTTTTTTCCTCGGGTCGTCGGACGCTGTAATCGAAGATGAATGAATGAATTGACACTTTTTTTGGTGAATGTGTAGGTGTACAATGTACCCAATACCCATTCACATGGGGGGGGTGAGCCGGGATCTGGGGGTCCCCTTGTTAAAGGGGGCTTCCAGATTCCGATAAGCCCCCCTGCCCGCAGACCCCCACAACTACCGGGCAAGGGTTGTAGGGATAAGGTCCTTGACCCCATCAACATGGGGACAAGGTATTTTGGGGAGATACCCAAAACACCCTCCCTATGCTGAGGGCAAGTGGCCTGGTATGGTTTGGGGGGCGCTCTCTCGCCCCCCCTTTTCCTGTGGCCTGCCAGGTTGCGTGCCCGGATAAAGGTCTGGTATGGATTTTGGGGGGGACCCCCACAACATTTTTTTTTTTTACATTTTTGCACAGGGTTCCCCTTAATACTGTATCATACCTAACTCAAAGGGCCTGGTAATGAACTGGGGGGGGGACCCATGATGTTTTTTTTCAATGATTTTTATCTATATTGCCGGGATCTGACAATACATTTACAGCCGCGAGCAGTTTTAAATGACATTTTTTCTTTTAGAAATGTAATTTTGCTGTGGTACTGTTATAAACATGGGAAAGATGCTCTACTTTACAGGCAGACTAAGGACCCCCCCGCACGATTTTTAAAGGAATATTTAATTTTTATTGTTTTACTTTAAGCATTATTAAAATCACTGCTCCTGAAAAAACGGATGTTTTTAAAACTTGTTTTTGCATTGATACATGTCCCCTGGTGCAGGACCCAGGTCCCCAAACACTATTAATGGCAATAACTTGCATATCAGCCTTTAAAATTAGCACTTTTGATTTTTCATGTTTGTGTCCCATAGACTTTAACGGTGTTCGCACAAATTATTTGCCTGTTTGCAAGTTCTGGTGTGAACCGAATCGGGGGTGTTCGGCTCTTTCCTATCTAAAACTCTCCACCTGTCACCTCTGCCAGATTCTGCTCTATAACTCTCCACCGGTCATCTCCTCCATTATTCTCTCTCTTTTCTCCTTAGAATCCCCTACAACACAAGCACCGAGTGCAAGAGAAAAAAACACATGTTAAGAAGCAAAGAGGTAATCAAGCACAACATGTAAAGAAACACATACAATCTGGAAAATGTCCCAAATTTTCTTTCTTCCCAGTTATGCTTTATCAGTGGTGTACCTCCAGAGACACAAAGCACAGCTTCTGAACAAGAGTGGCTATTGGATTCAACTTAAAAAATTAGAAAGATTTTCCCCATCCGACACTTTGAGGTTGTGTTGGATGCTTGCATCGCGTCGCTGTGGCTCCTCCCCCCACATCGCTACAATGATACATCCCCCCATCACAACAGCATCCAACGGGTGGACGCAAACATTCAACGCAACTAAGAAGTGTCGAATGCTGAAGATTTCAGTGGAAGGTGTAAATCTGCAAGAGCGTGAAGTTTGAATTCACTGAAATCAGTACTGGTAAGTGTAATTTGGCAGCTGCCTTTTTCAGTACATTTCGCATGACTTCAGGAAACTCAGAAGCTCTTATTTGCATGATTATTTTAGATCAGTGACTTGCAGTTTTGAATTGAGATAGTCAGAATGACAGCAAGGCACTAGCACTTTCAGACAGAATGGACAGTAATGGCAAAACGCCTGTTTTCCCTAAAAGAGGTTTCCTTTAATAATAGATGCTAATGCTGAATGTATGGATATTGCATAGGGAACTTTGCATCTTATCTGCAATCTTGTCACTTTGCAACACAATTTAACTGCATCTTAGCTGGGTAGGTGATATTCCTCCTCAGCTGGATAATCACAAACAAAAAATTCCCAGCACACTTACCAGCTAGCCTGCAAACAAACCAAATTGTCCCTGTCTAACAATTCATGTTAAAAACAGTGTTTTTTTGCAAATATACAGTATATGGAAGCTGCTGGGCCCACATCAAGGCTCCTCTGTATATTACGGTCTTGACTCTTTTATCGTGAGTCTTCATGTTGGAGCATATAGAGCAGTGGATAAATTAAGGGCAGGTTTGCTTGGAAGGAGCCCACTTCTCCTTAAAAGACACAGGCACACATTGGATGCCCAACAAAAGCACAATGGCAGCTGAAGGCAAAGTTTCAACACACCAAATCAGTGAACAAGCTATACAAAAAGATGGCAACCCTCCCAATTTATAACTAGCCTTTGCAGTAAGGTACACATGGAAGGACAACGCACATCACAAACTAAAACTTTCCAGCACACTTACCAGCTAGCCTGCAAATAAACCAAACTGTCCATGTCTAATAATTCATGTTAAAAACAGAGGGTTTCATTGCACACACTTGCAAATATATGTGAAGCCGCAGTGCCCTCATCAAGGCTACTCTGTATAATGTGGTCCTAACTCTATATTTTTGAGAGTCTCCATGTAGCATATATAGCAGCGGATAGATTAAGGGCAGGTTTGCCTAGAAGCAGCACACTCCGCCTAAAAGCAGGGGTCTCAAACTGGCGGCCCTCCAGCTGTTGCAAAACTACAAGTCCCATCATGCCTCTGCTTGTGGGAGTCATGCTTGTAACTGTCAGCCTTGCAATGCCTCATGGGACTTGTAGTTTTGCAACAGCTGGAGGGCCACCAGTTTGAGACCCCTGGCCTAAAGGCACAGGGACACACTGAATGCCCAGCAAGAGCACAATGACAGCTGAAGGCATCCAGTGTGTCCCCACAACAAATCAGAAAACAAATTATACAAAAAGATGGCAACCACCCCAGTTTATAACTATCCTCAGTTGGATAATATAATCTATCTTATGTAGTTAATGGCCCGATCCACCCATTTTGATTTTTTTCTTTTCACATTCCAATTCACTTTCCTGAACCTTCCTCCCTCCCTCCCTCCAGGACAGCCGACGCGAGCGAAGCAGTAATTTCCAGGCCTTTATCCGGATGGCGCTGGAGACTCTGCTGGGTTCATGCCGCAGGAAGCGCGGGATCCGTCATACGTCCGCAGACCACATTCAGCCAGCTAAAACTTTAATGTCTTGGCACAGACAAACGCTTCCAGTCAGGCCCTTCTTGTTGGTACGATCTTCAAGGGGGCTCTGAGAATGTGAGCGAAGATAAGCAAGAGTGAGTGAATGACTGATCACAAGCTACGTGCAAAAGTCTCCTGTTTGTTTGTGAAATTGCTTGGCTCTTGGAATAAACATTATTTTGCAATGTTTTTGTGTTGATCTTTTTATTCCTACACACTATAGAGCTGTCCATGAATACCTCCATTATTAATTATCAATCTGGAGAGTGTAGAGAATCAAGTTTCACAATGTGACATTTAATTACTAAAGACAAATCCACTTTGCACTACAAGTGCACTGCTAGAGCACTTGGAAGTGCAGTCACTGTAGATCTGAGGGGGACATGCAAGAAAAATAGTAAATCATATATCACTGTATGTTGTGATTGTTAAAATGCCCATCTAATATTGTTTTTAAACTATCAACGCTCCCTTCTGACACCACTGCTTGTGGAAGAGAATTCCACATTCTTACTGTTCTGACAGTAAAGAACCCTCTATGCTGATTACAGTTAAACCCCTTCTCTTCCAATTTCAGTGAGTGGCTGTTTGTCTCTTTTTAAACTCCCTTTCACTGAAATGTTTTTTATCCCACACTACAGTCACCAGTAAGGTATTTGTATATAGCTATCATATCCCTTCTCAAGCGTCTCCTCTCCAGAGAGAATAAGCTCCATGCTTGTAGTCTTCCTATAACTGAGGTCCTCAACTCCCTTTATTAGTTTTGTTGCCCTTCTCTGAACTCTTTCCATTTCCAGCACATCCTTCTTGAGGACTGGTGCCCAGAACTGGCTGGCATACTCAAGATGAGGCCGGACCAGAGTCTTGTAGAATTATTTTATCTCTGGAGTAAATCCCCTTTTTAATGCATGCTAATATTCTGCTAACTTTGCTTGCAGCAGCTTGGCACTGCATGGCATTGCTGAGTCTCATCTACTAGGACCCCCGGATCTTTCTCCATCCTGAATTCCCACAGCTCTTCTCCCCCTAGCAAGTAACTTGCGTTTGTATTTTTTGGCACCCAAATGCATTACCTTACATTTTTCTACATTAAACCTCATTTGCCATGTAGTTGCTCACCCCATTATTTTATTTAGGTCTTCTTGTAGGGTTTCCACATCCTGCGCAGAAGTTATTGCTCTGCTTAGCTTTGTATCATCCGCAAATATTGAGATTGAGCTATTTATCTCATTCTCTACATCATTAATGAATTAATTAAACAGAACTGGTCCCAGGGCAGAACCCTCTGGGACCCCACCGGACCATTCCGAGTACTTGGTCTGGCAAGAATGATCCTTCATGAATCCATGCAGATTACTACTAATGATAGTTTTCATTAGCAAAATTTTGGATATGGTCCCTTATCATCCCCTCCAATAGCTTACAGTCTGTTGATGTTAGGCTGACTGTCCTGTAGTTTCCAGGGATATATCTCTGCCCTTTTTAAAATATTGTTACCACGTTGGCTTTTCTCCAACACACCACAATGCTGCTGGTGTACGAGAGAATCACAGGGCTGTCACTGCTGATCATTCCTTCTGAAAGTACTAGATGCCTAGGCTTCCATTTGTCCTAAATCACTGACCTGTAACAAGAAATGAGATAATGAATTCTGACACTTATTTATACCATGCTTGTTCCAGGTCTGTGACGCAAAAGCTATTGCCACCAGACATAGCCAGGCAAATGTACATTTTATAAAGAAGACAGCAATGGCAGCCCTTGTACTTTTGCTCATAGTAGGGTCACTTTAAGTCATGTGGGTAGGGAAAAAAACTTGTATTTTAGATTTAGATTGTCATCTTGATACTCAAATCGTGCAATCTCAGTCGTAATCTGCATACTTGAGCTATGTCACTGACTCACTAGATAAAGAATCCAAGATGATGTTAACAGTTATTATGCCTGAACCTTTAAAAACAAAGCAGTGGCAAGTCCCACAGTTTTTATCCTAATAGGTTTACCTTAAAGTAAATCTGCAGAAACAGTACCCCACCCAAACTGCTAAGAACCCCTCTGCCTCCTGGTCAAACTGCTAAAAATCCTGGGTATGGGAGAAACACCTGCCTGGTAAAAAGTTAGGGAAGAAAAATTGCTGTCTGTTTTTGATACAAAAGTTTTGTTGGCTTCAGACATGTTTTTGATTTTGGATGGATTGAAGAAGGACCATTGCTTACATTATCAAAATGTTTTGATAGATTTTATAATTCAGGCAGCAATAAAAGCTTTGCCTCCTATTTACAACGTCCAGATTTTCTGAACGAAAATAATTTAAGGATAAGCCACTGAGAGGTTTTATGATGTATTTCAAATTCTTATGGGTCTGAGATGACCCACTGACTTGACCTGAGAAAGCAGCAGTACAGTACAATCTCTGTGCAGCACTAACAGGACGCACAGCCTGCATCTGTAACAGGCAAATATGTACACATATAATCACAAACTATACATACAAGCAGGGATTTAACAACTTTAATAAATATATATTAATATATAGATAAGGTTATCTATATATTTAACTGATTGCTTTCAGACTTCCTTGAAATGAAACTAAAAGTTCACTAGTGTATACGAAATTTATATGAAAATATTGCACACAATCTGTACAAAAACAACTTTATTGGCAAAATCACAGAAAGTAAGAGAGAGGTCATGATCTTTCCAGACACCCCTAGTGATGGACAGCTAACTGTTGCTATCACAGGAGGCAGAATGTGTATATATAATAATGGTGCTGCGAGTCCGTTAGCAGTCAATGGCACACAGTGTGTTCTCAGTATGGTCCCAGAGTATATATCCTAATCACTTACCATCCAGTCATAAACTTCCCCTGTGTGCCAGCTCTGCCCAGCTACCTTGCTTGCTCTGCAATACTGTACGGCAGAAGTTGGTCACACCCATGAGGTGGAGGTGGTTTTCACTGGTGGATATTACACCGCCAGCAATGACTGTGACCTCCCCTCAGCCAAGCAACCGATAAAACACCCAGGAGCCGAAAGTCAGCCAGTGGCCAGCCCAGCCCAGGTCGGACCACTTGCTAATGGTGTGTGCCATTCCGTACCCCTGAAAAAAATAAGGATACGATTAATAAACATGATAAAGAATATTCATACATAAAAACGCAGAGCACTGGTCCAATGAATAAGCATAGTACTGATGTATACAGAAATATAATGAAACCACTCCAAGGTCAACACTAATAAAAATGACTCCAGTCTTATTAAATCTCATGAAATCTCACCAAGTGTCAAATTACATTTAAATGAAACCAGTGATGAGAGAAATAATAGGATTTTTTACTTACCTGTAAAATCTTTTTCTTGAAGTACAGTACAGAACCAATTATGCAGTTATATGCAGCTACCCTCAGGTAATTGAACAATGCCAAAAACACAAAACAAGAGCTGCAGGGACATTCCCTATATAATCCCTCCTGTCTCAGTTTTGGGGGTGGATTAAGAGTGGGTAGGGAGTTTTTTTTTTGGGGGGGGGGGGCAATGTGAGCAATACCTTGCAAAAAAAATAGTCCTCACCAAGCATTGAGAGGCAGTACTTGAATAAGGAAAGCTATGGCTGCGATTTGTCCCTTTTGGACAAGGCCAAATGCTGATCCAAACTGGAGGAAGGACAGCGTACGGGCCTCGCACCACGCAACACAGACCTTCTAGATGCAACGTAATGTTTGACTGCAAGAAGTTGAGTATCTAGCTTTCAGGAGTGTAGGGGTGACAGATTCTGACAGGGCCTGGAGTTCAAAACTCATATTGTTAAACACAGCAACTGGGAAGCAGAATAGTAAACAGGCCGTTGAAACAAAAGGTCCAGATGATCTAGGAGTGCCCATTGAGAGTCTGCTGAGAGTTTGAGGATGTCCGAGTACTATGCTCTCCTGGGCCAGTTTGGTGTAATGGGGATCATTGGAGCTCCCTCTATTTTGATCCTGCAGAGCGGATGAGGGAGGGAGCTGTAGACGGAAAGATGGAGGGACGTTGTAGATCAGGCTGAACTGATCTCACAACGTCACCAGAGCATCCAATAGGAAGGCTCAGGAGTCCCTAGATCTGGCAACAAATCTATTCATTTTGTTGTTGAACCTGGACACCAGAAGATCTTCAGCTAGTGACTACCATTTGTGGCAAAAGGTTTGAAACACCTTCAGGAGTGGAGACCATTCCCATGAAGCAAGACACTGATGACTGAGAAAACCCACCTGCTAATTTTCCACACTTAGAATGTGAAATTTGTATTAGTTCTGCCCAAACCATAATCATAACAGCCTCTTTTCGGGCAGCTTGACTTCTGGTGCTTCCTTGATGGTTGACGTAGGCCAATGCTGTGTCATTGTCTGACTGGATTCTGGTCACGTGACCACAATAGCGAGAGGTCCTGTGAAGAAGGGACAACCGAATCACTAAGTTCCTGGATGTTGATAGAAAGCCAAGCTTCTGTATACAAACCCCTGTACCTAGACTGTATGCAGGAATCCCTTGCCTGATAGGCCAACATTTGCTGTGGGCACCTTCCATGTCATTGGAAGAAAAAAATATTTCCGAGTGCCTGACTAGAAATCTACCGTGTCAGGTAGAGTCTGGTCAGATGCATTGGGTGATCCAAAACGTTTGTCCCACACAGGAGGCCACCATCAGACCCAGAGCTCACATGCAAGAAAAAGTTAAAGGGAAAGCTTTTAGACCAAAGGGTAAAAGAATGCGAGCAGAGGGATAAGAATTGGGCCCAGTGCAGAAAGAATCTGGACAGACTATATACAATACCAGGCCCAGCTACTCCAAGCAGTGAGTAGAGTTCAGTGGTAACTTCTGGAAAATGAAGAACCATCTATAGCTCTGCAGAGCCTGCACTCTCTGTTGGACATTGGATGACAGGGTCTGAGCAGACTGGTCTTTTAACAGATCATCCTTGTATCCTACATCATCAATACCTTGAAAGTGAAGCAGAGCTAGAACTCAGGAGGGCAAACAGAAGGGCAACGAATTGGTAATGTTGAGTACTCACAGCAAAACGCAAGTAGTATTGACGATGTGGGAAAATGTAAGTGAGCATCCCCGATGTCCACAGAGACCAGAAAGTCCCCAAGAAGGAGGGAAACAATGACTGGTCTGGTTGATTTCATGCAGAACTTTTGTATTTGCAGGAAAAAAAAAAAAAAAGGGAGTCTTCAGATCAAGACTGGTGTGAATGACTCAATTTACCTTGGAAACAGTGAGCAAGTTTGAATAAAAACACTGAAATCATTCCTCAATCAGGAAATCCCCCGGGGAGAGAAACTGCCGAATAGTGTACAAATCCACCTGCCATTTTGGGGAGGATGACAAATTTGAAACGCTAGATTGAAGCCCCTGGATATGACATTCTGGAACCCTAACCCAGTGCCTTTGAGCCTCAGATCTGCCATGTGCAATGCTAGTGTCCCCAGAGGGCTACTTACAACAGTCAGTGCAGGGTGGGAAGGGTTAATACCACCTGTGCCAAGCACTCTTAAAATTTGGAGCCCGGGTAGCCTTCTCAGATCACTGTACTGTTTATTTGCAGGAACAGTGCTGAAGCGGTCCTCTGCCAGGATTATAAAGAAAATGGTGTGTGCATTAACAGTAAGCTCGGTGATACCAAGACTTAGACAGCGCAATAGCAGTCCCTAGTTGTGGCCCAAGGAAAAACACAGGAAGGTTCTAAATGGCATAAATGGCACCAAATTTAAATTTAAAAGTGCACCCAAACTGGAGCTCCTTCCGATGTTATATGTATACCACAGTCAGTGCTCCACTAGGCCCCAGGGGATTGGAGCACAGCACACTAGGTCCAGGGAGGGGCTCACTTACTGGAGTAGATAATTTTCTTTCAGGAGCAGGAAGTTATGGACAAGCCCTATCCTGGCTTCCCACTCCTGGTTGGCCTAAGACCCCCCAGGGGGATCTTTAAGGACAGGGCTCCATCAGCTGATTACTATGGCCCTGGACCTATAAAGCACCCTGCATCGGGATCTAGTTCCTGAAGGAATATTAGGGGCTGACCCCACTTTTTCTTCAAAGCAGGATCCAAATAGGGTCCCCAAAAGGCTTAGTGGAGTCAACTAATCCAAAAAGCTGCAAAAGGGAGCCACGCGCCTATAGAGCAGCTGTAGAGTTGCTAGAAGAATATTGAGCTGAAAGGAAAAGGAAAAAAAAGGTTTCATCTAAGGACACAAAACATTGAGGTTTGCTTGGACTAGGAGTGGTTACTCCAGTTTACAATCACCTGAAGGTAGCTGCATATAACCCATTAAGATTACAGATCTTGTGTCCTGCACTTTATGATTAATAAATGGGAGCTGCCATTGCTAGCCTCATTCTAAAAATTCACTGGCTGTCCCTGCCAATGCTTTTGGAGTCACTAGTTAAGAACAAGCATGAAGACGCAAAAAAACTTCTAATGAGCATGCTTGTTTGGGGTTAGTGGCTTAGAAAGTATTAAAGCAACTTCACTAATATGATAAACAAAGGAATTAGTATTTTTAGAAGCAGGGGTCAAATGCTGAAGCACTAGTGTTTTTCTTAGGGCAGGCTTCTTTAAAAGCCAAGAGGTTGTCTTTCTTGTGCCCATCCTAAACTTGAATCAATAGCTTTGGGTGGAACTGGATTTAAACACATTTTGTAATTTCTTTGAAACTGGAGAGCAACTAATGTGCTGTCTGGTACCTGATGCCATGAGAAAAACTGTCTCTCTTCCCACCCGCTTTAAATAGGTGTAAAGTTTAAAGCTGAAATTTCTGTAAAATGGTAAATTGGTTCTATAAGCAAACATTTTTTACCTTAAAAGAGAATTATGGAATTTTTTTTTTTAATCATACTTATCTAGGTGGATGAAGCATCAGTCTGATGCTGCATCTGTCCCCCGCTGGCTCTAAGGCTGAGAACCGAGCGATCAAACACCACTGATCGCTCGGTTCTCAGACCCGAGCAGAGAGCTGTCGACTGTCAGCGGCTCGTTGAGAGGCTGAGCGGGTTGCCGGTCCAGGCATGTGGGCGATTGCCAACCATATGGTTGCCATCTTTCTCAAGCCCGGACTGGCTCTGTGGCGTTAGCCGACAGCGGGCTGTCTGCTGAAAACGGGTCACAACGCACGTTGAACTGCACTCCTGTGAGCCACAGAAGTACAGCCAAACAAGCTTTGGCTGTACTTCTCCTACATTAAGGTGAAAAATGTCCTAGTATTGGTATCCCCCCCCTCCAAAATACTTACCTAAATCCCATATCAATCCAGCACTGTGCCCATTTGCAGCAGCACCCTCCTCTCTCTCAGAGGCAGCAACAGGAGCCATTGGCTCCTGCTACGGTCAATAAAATTCAGTAAATTCAGAAAGACACACAAAGCCCAGCTCAGCAGCGAGCCGGCAGGTGTGCCACTATATGAAGGGGCTTCCTATGGTTGCGCACCGAAAAGAGGAGGAGCAAAGGGTGTCAGCGGGGGGCCCCAGAAGCAGAGGATCGGGGCCACTTTGTGCAATACAATTGCGCAGAGTGGGTAAGTCCAACATGTTTGTTATTTTACAAAAAAAATTAAAAATAGAATCTTTACAACCTCTCTTAGTTGGCAGGGAACATTGTGCTGGGGTCCCTGGCATTTCTGGTGGGGTGTGCTCTCAGCTGCATGTCGCTCCACTATGCTTAACAGCCGATGCTGAAGTGACAATGCTCATAGCCCTTTCAAATGGCACTGTGTCAGTGTTGTCATCTTATAAATGGAAGGGACATCCAGGCAGGTTTTCTGGCAGGACAACCAGGTATGCTTTCCTTTACAGAGCATTCACATATGCAAATCACTGAGCACAAAAAAACGTTGCTGAAGCTATACCTCCTCCTCACTGGCATCTTCAGAATCCGTGTCAAACAGGGAACCAAGGTATGTCAGGTGAAACAAGGCCAGAGCACCGAACAGAATGTTTATCAGGTAGACAAAGAGGCTCTAAAGAAAGGAAGAATATGGTGAATGATTACCATAGATGCAGCGGTAACATGAACAAACTCACAGAAGGCATACCAGAGTGGGTGCCAAGCTGCATAATGTAGTCTCACCTTCTTGTTGCGGTGGGCACAGTTAGGTGAACATTTTTTGGAAAGGATGCAGGCACTGAAGATATCTGCTAGTTTCTTCCTCAGTACTGAAACAAAAACAACAGGATAGTCATTGATTAAAAGAGCACCTGTCACTTTTGGATTGTCTTATTTATCAATAGGTATTTATTAATGCTGCTTTTCACAGATCTTTCTGTGTAAATTGCCGGCCTAATCCTTAGCATAAAGCTTGACAAGTATATTTACCAATAATGCTAGTGTTATATTATATATAAATTCTGTGTACTGAACACAGAAGATAAGTAAGACAGCCATGCAACTAGCATTTTCAGAAGTCCCTTTATTTCTCCATTAGCAGGCTAAATTTGGAGACGCGTGTCAGGGATTCACAACTGTCTATGAGAATTGGGCATTGACTCACCGTGTTCCACGTACGTTAGGAATCCCAAAGATAAAAGCACAGCTGCCAGATGGAAACTGAGTCCCTGAAAAGCACATATAAATAAATATAGTACATATAGTAAGATTGAATTCTCTGATAACAGCAAATTGTAATTATGAGTTTGTTTTATGATAAAGTCTAGGACAAACAGATTATTACACTGAGCTGCTGGAGGACTTGGCTTCTTCTGCTATATAACCTTCTTCTCCTGAAATACTCTGAACTGCTGAAGAACTCTTCTCCTTCTGCTATCTAACTCTTGCCTCCCTAAATCGTATCTAAACCCAAAACCAAAATATATTATATATATATATATTATATATATATATATATATATATATATATATATATATATATATATATATATATATATACTGCAGCTTACCAGTCCTTAGATACAGTGGCTGCATTAGTTTCTTTTTCACCTTTTTTTCCCTTTATCGTTATTTGTTGATTTTTAGATTAACAGGCTGAACTTCAAACATAGCCAGTAGTGGTCCTCATGTCCTCTCCTTTATCACCTGGAGACTGTCGATATCAAACCGAATGCCCTCAGTTTAAGGCTTTCACATGCTTGTGAGTAGTTTTTAATTCATTCTAGTAGTTTAGTAGTAGTAGTTTACACAGGAAAGACAAGGATGTTTATGCTTTCCTTTCAGTTCACATGAAATTATAAGGATGTGTATTTTCTGTGCTTCTTAAAAATACTCTTAGCCTGAAAAAAGAAACCCAATGCGCCCATCACACCTAAGGACTGGTAAGCTGCAATATATATATATAGAATTTTTGTTTTGGGGTTTAGCTATGCTTTATATTCTCTAGGCTGCTAGAAGTCTCTGCCTCTTCCTCCTTTTAACGGATGATTTTGCTCCTACCGCTACTTATTTCTTCCCTCCAGAAATATTCTGTGCTGTTGAAGGATTCTTCTTCCTCTAACTCTAATGCCCTGTACACACGGTCGGATTTTCCGATGGAAAATGTGTGATAGGACCTTGTTGTCAGAAATTCCGACCGTGTGTTGGCTCCATCACACATTTTCCATCGGATTTTCCGACACACAAAGTTTGAGAGCAGGCTATAAAATTTTCCGACAACAAAATCCGTTGTCGGAATTTCCGATAGTGTGTAGACAAATTCGACGCACAAAGTGCCACGCATGCTCAGAATAAATAAAGAGATGAAAGCTATTGGCCACTGCCCCGTTTATAGTCCCGACGTACGTGTTTTACGCCACCGCGTTCAGAATGATCGAATTTTCCGACAACTTTGTGTGACCGTGTGTATGCAAGACAAGTTTGAGCGAACATCCGTCGGAAAAAATCCTAGGATTTTGTTGTCGGAATGTCCGAACAAAGTCCGACCGTGTGTATGGGGCATAAAACTCTTCCCTACTGAAACACTCTGCTCTTTCAGCCAACTAACTCCTCTCTCCTGCAAGACATTGTACTGCTGTCCTGATTTTCTCTGCTGTGACCTATGTGCAAATGTGAGTCACTCACATGTAATAAAGCACTTGCTGCATATGTCACTATAATGGCTTGGAAAGTTCCGAGTTTCATGGCATTTTTAAAGACATCTGAAAAAAAAAAAAAAAAAAGGGTGGGATCAGAAAGGACCAATAAGTTAAACCAAGTATTTTAAAGTAAATTCGTCCACTAAGCAGACTACAGCCTACCAATGCAGGTACCTAGCCATGATTGCATGTACTTTTAGGCTGGGTTCACACTATGCGTGGAGAGGCTCACCGCAGGGGTTCTCCAATTCAGGGGCGAATCAGGTCCAAATTTTTGCCTGAATTCGGACCTGAAACGGAGCCAAAGACGCACAGGACACTTCTGCTGTGCGGTCACCCCGGAACTGTGTAAACAGGCTGTCATGCAAACTGGATACCCGCATCCAATTCACATAAGTGTGAACCCAGCATTAGATGCCTTCTCCAGCATCTCAGGCTCCCTGAATTCCATGGTAACACCCAAATTCCTTTTAAAGTAAAGCGTTCACCTGCCTATTGCACTATCTTTCACCTTTTAAGGTAATGGATCGGGAAGAGGGGAAAAAAAATGGGAGATGACCCTGCCACTGAAGCGATGAATTGAAATAGCTTTCCAGGGCTTGGGTCACCCACGATGCCGGAGAAGGCATCTGAAGCTACATGCAAGCACTTATTATTGTAGTGCTACACCCTGCTTGACACCGAAAAGGTACTGGCATTGACAAAAATATAAGTACATTTCTGGCAGTATGGTACCCCTGTGTCTAATTCTAGGCAGGGAGAACAGTGGGGCCCTATCCAATAATGCTTCTGAGAAACTTACATGTGTGTAGCCAGCGAGACATAGGCAAGTTCCAGCTTGTCACCACATCAACCATAGAGCGAGGAATCTCTACATTCAGAGGACGAGTTACAGCCAAATCCCTGGGACAGGCAGAGAGCAGTTATTAGAAACAGTACATCTGCCCAATTGTAAATTTCATAAATGAAAGAAAAAACAGAGAAGTGGCATGCTGACATTTTATTTAGATACATGATCAATTTCCAATATGTTTTATGCATTTCAGTGACATATAGGCTTAAATACTTATGCCCCGTACACACGGTCGGATTTTCCGACGGAAAATGTGTGATAGGACCTTGTTGTCGGAAATTCCGACCGTGTGTGGGCTCCATCGGACATTTTCCATCGGATTTTCCGACACACAAAGTTGGAGAGCAGGAGATAAAATTTTCCGACAACAAAATCCGTTTTCGGAAATTCCGATCGTGTGTACACAAATCCGACGGACAAAGTGCCACGCATGCTCAGAATAAATAAAGAGATGAAAGCTATTGGCCACTGCCCCGTTTATAGTCCCGACGTACAAGTTTTACGTCACCGCGTTTAAAACGATCGGATTTTCCGACAACTTTGTGTGACCGTGTGTATGCAAGACAAGTTTGAGCCAACATCCGTCGGAAAAAATCCTAGGATTTTGTTGTCGGAATGTCCGAACAAAGTCCGACCGTGTGTACGGGGCATGTCAGTGTTCTTTGATCCAGGTGGACAGGCTTGTACTGACCACAGATCATTAAAAAATTTGCATGCAATGTTCCCAATTTTCTGCCTGTGATCATCATGCTGTTTTTGGTGCACTAAGGCTGGCCACAGGTGGAGCAAATTTCCTTGGCTGCAGGAAAGAAATTCCTTTGATTCCCCCATCAACACAGATAGTGTTGACAGGGAAATGCCTCCCGCACAGCCATTGTGTTCCCCCAGCGAACACAGTCATTATTGCTACTGGCTATAACAGCCGCTAGCAATAATCACATGTAAAAATCCAGCAGGCTGGTTGTACCCAAGTTGATTGATTGGTCAACTTGGGTACAGTCAGCCTTCCCATACACAATTGGAAATGTCTATGGCCGGCTTTAAGCATGATGATAAGCATGTAGGCAGGTGGACACAAAGTCAGTACATGCTGTTGGGGAAGAGGGCATTAAACTTGTTATTTCATCCTGTGTGGGTTGGGGAGGTGTAGTGACAAAGCAGAAGTTGGCAACCAACAATGAAGGAGATGGACAATAGACAAAATAAAGAAAAGTTCCCATATACACAGAAAGCAACTCTCACCAATGAACGTGATCTTTCTCCTCGGTGAAGCCAGCTCCAGACAGGACCGTGGTCACTTCTGACAGAAAACCCACAAAATAATTGCTGAAGTGGAATGATGAGGTGTTCTCATAGGCACGCAGCCACCTGGAGAGAAGATAAAATGGTCAGTAAATTACAGTTTGTTAATTCTTACACTTCCCACTTGTTCCTGTATCATGCAGTTTATTCCACAAAGCCAATCAGAGCATTTACGTCTTTGTTTATAACACAGACCCACCTGCTTAGCCCTCATTGTGCCTCATACAAAGTGAGACACATTGACAGCCAACTGGGGCTATTCAGGTGAAAATCAGACCAAAAAAAAAAAAATTTAAAACAAATACATTATTAAAAAAAAAAAAAAAAAAAAAAAAAACACCACACAACAAAACCACACGTCTTATTGGTTTAGAGACAGTAGTGGGAGCCGTTGGCTCTGGCTGCTGTCGATCACACCCAGTGAGGAGGGAGCAGGGGTGGGGCCGAGCCACGCACTGTGTGTTTTATGAACACACAGACGGCTCAAGAAAGAGCACGCACAAGTGCCCCCCCTTAGCAAGCAGCTTGCTATGTTGGGCGGCACTCAGTGCGCAGGAGGGGCCAGCGGGGGTCCCGAAAAAAGGAGAATTGGGGCTCTGTGCAATGGTTTTTCAATGCAGGTATGACATGTTTGTTATTAAAAAAAACAAAAGCCACAAAAAAAAATATTTGGAATTGCTTTAACACTTAACAATATCCTAATTTTCCCAAAAATAATCCACACACATCCACTGCTTAATGGCACTGTTCTTTATGTTTCATTAAATAGTTTCTTATGGTGTTATCCTACCTCCTTGTAATGTCCTCCGTGAGTTTCTGAACCTCTCTATTTCCCCTTCACTTCCAGTGAGTGGGAGTGAGTAAGAGGGGGGGGGGGTCTACGCTCCTATATACAGTGGGTCCATGGAGTACAAATCTAGCCACCCTCTAAAAGAAAGTCAGACCACAGTAGCAAAATCAACTTCACCCTGGGAAAAAATAAAAAAAAAATAAAAGGCAGCAGCTACAAATACTGTAGCTGCTAACTTTTAATAAATATGCGCTTACCAGTCTGGAGAACCAGTGCTGTGTTTACCAGGGTCAGTTATTCACTGGTCTTCGGGTCCCTGGCCCGCCATCTTGGATGTGGGAAGTCAGCTGTGACTTCTTGGTGCTTCACAGCCAGCTTCCCACTGAGCATGCAAGAGTCACCTTGTGCTGTGTGAAGTGACCCGCAGCCTCCTGGGACTTGTGACGTGTTCCAGGAGGTTGCAGGCAGGGGGTGGGGGGAAAAAATGTAAGAAATAGGTACCCAAACCAAGAAAAAAACAAAACAAAAACACATCCAAAAAGGTAGTAGAAGAGGGGGGATGAGGAGGAAAGTTCTGCTTTAGGAATATATACTTGAATAGAATTTTACCTTTTTAAACCAGAGTTTAGTGTCATTTTAAATTTAACAATGATTTAGGTAGACACATTAATTATGGAGGAATAAGAGAACAGACACATGGACACTGATTGATTTGGTCTGGGCTTACAGGTTTTAGTGACCCCTACTCAGAAAAGGGTTACATTTGTGTGAAAGGAAACCTGTTGTGAGAGAGATATATACACTGCTTATGTCCCACCTTCTTCTAAAAATGCTAGCTGCCTGGCTGTCTCCAGATTCAGTATCTTCTGAGTCACTGACCCAGAGCAAGAATAGAGCAAATGGGGACTGTCCACACTTTTTCCTGGTCAGCCACTAACAAAGAAGCTTAGAGGCGACTAGTCTGTTTGGATGGAGGTCATGTTCTTACCATTAGGGAAAAGCTGGGAAGAAGTGTCAGACTTACCGTACGACAAGCCCCCTGCCAAATAGAGGAGCAGAAACACAGATGAGTGAAAAGAGGTACAGCAGAGAAGTAGAAAACAAAAAAGCTAATTTAGTATTCTAGTGTGAAAACAAACAAAAAGAAAACACAAGGATGGCATGCAAAATGGCAGCTCCCAAGCACAGCCAATCAGAAATGAGAAACAGACCTGACTGTAGTGAACCAAAGCATGGATAGTATCCCTGTGTTACCCTCTTTGCACATTATCACTGCTCTATTTATACGTTTTTACTGAAGATGCTCGCTGAAACAGAAGTGCACGCATAATGAAGTCAGGATTACTGAGTTAAATTAATTTAAAGGGTTTCCCACCTTTAGAGTATCAGATTCTATACCTTCTCCCCCAAAAATACTAAATACATTGCTTTGTCAATCTTTCTTCCTTTTGTGTGACTAATTTTGTAATAGGACTTAGAACAATGTGTGATTCTAATATATCCAGAATGCAGCTTTGTGTTATAGTCAAGGGCAACAGAGATAAAGCCAATACTAGAGGGGAAAGAAAACTACAGTATGACTGAAAATGACAAAAAAGTAACAGCTTTAGAAAAATTTTCACGATGGCATGATTAAAATTAGGAGATAGTAAACACCCCCTTTAACGATACAAAAATAAATGTCCTAAAGCAGGGCTGCTTAACCTTTTGAAGATCGAAGGCCACTTAAGTCATTTGATAACTGGCCGCCGGCCACAATAAGATGCAGGGTTTTTACCGCCCCACCAAATGGTAAATGTAAATGAGCCCTTACTCTCCTGAGCCCCGTATAAGGCTGCTTTCACACTTTACCCACACCGCACCTGCAGCTTTCCTGTGGGATAGCTGCACTGAGCCATAGACTTCTATTTTATCTTGCGGGTGTGGTTCACTTTCTGAAAGTGCACCAAAACTCCTGCATTCGCGAATCAAAGCACATTCTAAAAGTGCTAATATGCCCATTGCAAAAGTGCTGTATTTGTAAAGTTTAATACACAGATCTTTTCCTCTTCCAGCTTCTGCTAGTAGCGCTCTCCAGGTTGCTAGAAAGGTCCCAGGTGAAATGCACCTGGTATCACTCCACTTGGGACAGGAGCCCGTGCTACAGGGGAAGAAGCGGCTTTATGCAGCTCCTTCTGCGGCTGCCTGCTTCCTCTGCTGCCGGCGCCAGTGCCATGCACTCTGATGCTCTGGGATGGTGGGTTGGCAACGCCTTGATCACGATCTGGGCTTCCTGATGCGCCGTCCCAGAACATGGGCATGCACTCGCCTGGTTAGAGGTCATGGGCCACATCACAAGGCTCTGCAGGCTTAGTACCCCTGTCCTAAAGGGAAGGCACTAGCATATACACTATATTACCAAAAAGTATTGGGACGCCTGCCTTTACACGCACATGAACTAATAGCATCCCAGTCTTAGTCCGTAGGGTTCAATATTGAGTTGGCCCACCCTTTGCAGCTATAACGGCTTCAACTCTTCTGGGAAGGCTGTCCACAAGGTTTAGGAATGTGTCTATGGGAATGTTTGACCATTCTTCCAGAAGCGCATTTGTGAGGTCAGGTACTGATGTTGGACGAGAAGGCCTGGCTCGCAGTCTCCGCTTTAATTCATCCCAGGGGTGTTCTATCGGGTTTAGGTCAGGACAGTCAAGTTCCTTCACCCCAAACTTGCTCATCCATGTTTTTATTGACCTTGCTTTGTGCACTGCTCCAAATAATTTGGTGCAGGGGGGGATTATGGTGTGGGGTTGTTTTGCAGAGGTTGGGCTTGGCCCCTTAGTTCCAGTGAAGGGAATTCTTAAGGCATCAGCATACCAAGACATTTTGGACAATTTCATGCTCCCAACTTTGTGGGAACAGTTTGGGGATGGCCCCTTCCTGTCCCAACATGACTGCGCACCAGTGCACAAAGCAAGGTCCATAAAGACATGGGTGAGTGAGTTTGGGGTGGAGGAACTTGACTGGCCTGCACAGAGTCCTGACCTCAACCCAAAAGAACAACGTTGAGATGAATAAGAGCGGAGGCTGCAAGCCAGGCCTTCTCATCCAACATCAGTGCCTGACCTAAAAAATGCGCTTCTGGAAGAATGGTCAAACATTCCCATAAACACACTCCTAATCCTTGTGGACAGCCTTCCCAGAAGAGTTGAAGCTGTTATAGCTGCAAAGGGTTGGCCAACTCAATATTGAAATTAGGGAACTGCTGTTAAATAGCAAAAAGGTAATGAGTGGTTTATACAGAGAACAATGCATTTCTGTTTTCACTTTATAAATAACATATTAACCTTTACTATTCTAAACAGTCAAGTCAATAAAAGATTAATTCTGAATGGTGAGTTTTTTGTTACTGCTATCTACACCTTCATGCCCGGCTGAATCTAATGGTTGCCACACATTTTGATTGTACAATCTCCTTTAGATGTATTGCACCAACTTCTTTATAGTATAAAAGGCTACCTAACTGAACATACAGTGAGGATGGAAAGTATTCAGACCCCCTTAAATTTTTCACTCTTTGTTATATTGCAGCCATTTACTAAAATCATTTAAGTTCATTTTTTTTTTTCTCCTCATTAATGTACACACAGCACCCCATGTTGACAGAAAAACACAGAATTGTTGACATTTTTGCAGATTTATTAACCACTTCAGCCCCGGAAGGATTTACCCCCTTCCTGACCAGAGCACTTTTTACAATTTGGCACTGCGTCGCTTTAACTGCTAATTGCGCGGTCATGCAATGCTGTAACCAAACGAAATTTGCGTCCTTTTCTTCCCACAAATAGAGCTTTCTTTTGATGGTATTTGATCACCTCTGCCGTTTTTATTTTTTGCGCTATACACGGAAAAAGACCGAAAATTTTGAAAAAAAATGATATTTTCTACTTTTTGTTCTAAAAAAAATCCAATAAACTCAATTTTAGTCATACATTTAGGCCAAAATGTATTTGGCCACATGTCTTTGGTAAAAAAAATGTCAATAAGTGTATATTTATTGGTTTGCGCAAAAGTTATAGCGCCTACAAACTAGGGTACATTTTCAGGAATTTACACAGTCTTTAGTTTATGACTGCCTATGTCATTTCTTGAGGTGCTAAAATGACAGGGCAGTACAAAACCCCCACAAATGACCCCATTTTGGAAAGTAGACACCCCAAGGAAATTGCTGAGAGGCATGTTGAGCCCATTGAATATTCATTTTTTTTGTCCCAAGTGATTGAATAATGAAAAAAAAAAAAAAAAATTACAAAAAGTTGTCACTAAATGATATATTGCTCACACAGGCCATGGGCATATGTGGAATTGCACCCCAAAATACATTTAGCTGCTTCTCCTGAGTATGGGGATACCACATGTGTGGGACTTTTTGGGAGCCTAGCCGCATACGGGGCCCCGAAAACCAATCACTGCCTTCAGGATTTCTAAGGGCGTACATTTTTGATTTTACTCCTCACTACCTATCACAGTTTTGAAGGCCATAAAATGCCCAGATGGCACAAACCCCCCCCAAATGACCCCATTTTGGAAAGTAGACACCCCAAGCTATTTGCTGAGAGGCATGTTGAGTCCATGGAATATTTTATATTTTGACACAAGTTGCGGGAAAGTGACAATTTATTTATTTATTTATTTTTTTTTGCACAAAGTTGTCACTAAATGATATATTGCTCACACAGGTTATGGGCATATGTGGAATTGCACCCCAAAATACATTCTGCTGCTTCTCTTGAGTACGGGGATACCACATGTGTGGGACTTTTTAGGAGCCTAGCCGCATACGGGACCCCGAAAACCAATCACCGCCTTCAGGATTTCTAAGGGTGTACATTTTTGATTTCACTCTTCACTGCCTATCACAGTTTCGGAGGCCATGGAATGCCCAGGTGGCACAAACCCCCCCCAAATGACCCCATTTTAGAAAGTAGACACCCCAAGCTATTTGCTGAGAGGCATGGTGAGTATTTTGCAGCTCTCATTTGTTTTTGAAAATGAAGAAAGACAAAAAAAAAAATTTTTTTTTTCTTTTTTTAATTTTCAAAACTTTGTAACAAAAAGTGAGGTCTGCAAAATACTCACTATACCTCTCAGCAAATAGCTTGGGGTGTCTACTTTCCAAAATGGGGTCATTTGGGGGGGTTTGTGCCACCTGGGCATTCCATGGCCTCCGAGACTGTGATAGGCAGTGAAGAGTGAAATCAAAAATTTACGCCCTTAGAAAGCCTGAAGGCGGTGCTTGGTTTTCGGGGTCCCATACGTGGCTAGGCTCCCAAAAAGTCTCACACATGTGGTATCCCCGTACTCAGGAGAAGCAACAGAATGTATTTTGGGGTGTAATTTCACATATTCCCATGGCATGTTTGAGCAATATATAATTTAGTGACAACTTTGTGCAAAAAAAAAAAAAAAAAAAAAAATAATTTGTCTCTTTCCCGCAACTCGTGTCACAATATAAAATATTCCATGGACTCGACATGCCTCTCAGCAAATAGCTTGGGGTGTCTACTTTCCAAAATGGGGTCATTTGGGGGGGTTTTGAACTGTCCTGGCATTTTATGCACAACATTTAGAAGCTTATGTCACACATCACCCACTCTTCTAACCACTTGAAGACAAAGCCCTTTCTGACACTTTTTGATTACATGAAAAAATTATTTTTTTTTGCAAGAAAATTACTTTGAACCCCCACACATTATATATTTTTTTAAAGCAAATGCCCTACAGATTAAAATGGTGGGTGTT
This sequence comes from Aquarana catesbeiana, assembly GCF_042186555.1. Lineage (NCBI taxonomy): Eukaryota > Metazoa > Chordata > Amphibia > Anura > Ranidae > Aquarana > Aquarana catesbeiana. The sequence continues at coordinate 220,520,511 of NC_133332.1, forward strand.
TAATTTTTTTTTTTCACACAGTATTTGCGCAGCGATTTTTCAAACGCATTTTTTGGGGAAAAAACACACTTTTTTACATTTTAATGCACTAAAACACACTATATTGCCCAAATGTTTGATGAAATAAAAAAGATGATCTTAGGCCGAGTACATGGATACCAAACATGACATGCTTTACAATTGCGCACAAACGTGCAGTGACAACAAAATAAATACATTTTTAAAAGCCTTTAAAAGCCTTTACAGGTTACCACTTTAGATTTACAGAGGAGGTCTACTGCTAAAATTACTGCCCTCGATCTGACCGTCGCGGTGATACCTCACATGCATGGTGCAATTGCTGTTTACATTTGACGCCAGACCGCTTGCGTTCGCCTTAGCGCGAGAGCAGGGGGCGACAGGGGTGCTTTTTTTTTTTTTTTTTTTCTTTATTATTTTTTTTCTTTTTTATCTTATTTTTAAACTGTTCCTTTCATTTTTTTTTTTTTTTAATCATTTTTATTGTTATCTCGGGGAATGTAAATATCCCCTATGATAGCAATAGGTAGTGACAGGTACTCTTTTTTGAAAAAATTGGGGTCTATTAGACCCTAGATTTCTCCTCTGCCCTCAAAGCATCTGACCACACCAAGTTCGGTATGATAAAATGCTTTCCCAATTTCCCAATGGCGCTATTTACATCCGGCGAAATCTAAGTCATAAAATGCTCGTAGCTTCCGGTTTCTTAGGCCATAGAGATGTTTGGAGCCACTCTGGTCTCTGATCAGCTCTATGGTCAGCTGGCTGAATCACCGGCTGCATTCTCAGGTTCCCTGTTGAGACAGGAGAGCCAGAGAAAAACACGGAAGACGGTGGGGGGGGCATTCTCTCCCACTGCTTGTAAAAGCAGTCTAGAGGCTAATTAGCCGCTAGGATTGCTTTTACATGAAAGCCGACCGCTGGCTGAAAAGAATGATACCAAGATGATACCTAAACCTGCAAGCATCATTCTGGTATAACCACTCAAAGTCGTGAATGCTGTACCTGAAGACAAAAATATGGTTAACAATAAAGCACAGTAAACGGTAAAGTATAAAAAATTGCAGACCTGAAAAGCAAACATGATAAAACATAATAACAATAAAACATTGCAGAATAGAATACAGTAAAAAAGAGCAGAACAATAGAGAGAATAGAGAGAGAGAGAATAGAGAGAGAACAATAAAACGACAACTATTATTTTTTATTTTATATTTTTGTTTGTGGTTTTTTTTTTTTTTTTTTTTTACACTTTTTTTGTAACTGTAACTTTTATAACTGTAACCGGTTCCAGGTTCGGGTCTCTCAAAATGCGATGGCATCTTGGGAGACCCTGTGAAAGTGTGCCTAGTCTGTGCAATGCTGTACCCTACGCTAATACTCAATTAATGAATGGTAGCGTTCAAAACATTCACCAATGCAAAGACCAGGATTGTCAGGACAGGAGGGACAATAATAGCGGGTGTCACGCCTATATCCGTGCTTGCTGCAGACACAACATCCTTTTTGGGGGGGTTCGTTGGGTAGGGGTACTTGGGAGGACATAAAAATGCCTCTCATGCAGCCGACTGCATTTGGTTGGGGATGTGAATGGGGGAAGTACGGGCGCTGCAGAAGTGGTGGGTTCCCAATTAGGATTGGTGAATGCAGCAGGAAGGGCACTATGGGCACGACGGGCCTGTGTTTGTCTTTTTGGTGGCAGCGGGACACTACTTGTGCTTGTCACCTCACCAGCTTGAACTGCACTTATGGGACTCGCCACGTCACCAAGTGTTACTGCAGTGCTGGTTTGACTACGACCTGGGTGTACTAGGCCGCTGGCGCTTGCCAGTTCACCAAAACGCTACCAAAAAAACTGTTAACGATCGCAGGGATCAGGCCTGACTCTGCGAACGCTGCAGTTATGCATTTAGTGTTTTGTAAGTGACAGTGATCGATCGATACTGCACTTGGGTGGGCTGGGCTGGGCTGGGCCGGGCGGAGGGGCAAAATGCAGGTGCTAGCAGGTATTTGGGCTGATCCCGCTAACACTGCGTTTTTGGGAACCCTAAACTGCTGGGGACGCTAGTATAGATCTGATCGGATCAGATATTGATCCGTTCAGATACTATACCACTAAGGGAGGTGTACGGTGCGTGCGTGGGTGTTAGCGCTACTGGCACTAACCTGACGCTGCCTGGGGCTGGTGCTTGCCAGTTCACCAAAACGCTACAAAAAAAACTGTTAGCGATCGCAGGGATCAGGCCTGACTCTGCGAACGCTGCAGTTATGCGTTTAGTGTTTTGTAAGTGACAGTGATCGATCGATACTGCACTTGGGTGGGCTGGGCTGGGCCGGGCGGAGGGGTAAAACGCAGTTGCTAGCAGGTATCTGGGCTGATCCCACTAACACTGCGTTTTTGGGAACCCTAAACTGCTGGGGACGCTAGTATAGATCTGATCGGATCAGATATTGATGCGTTCAGATACTATACCACTAAGGGAGGTGTACGGTGCGTGGGTGTTAGCGGTACTGGCACTAACCTGACGCTGCCTGGGGCTGGTGCTTGCCATTTCACCAAAATGCTACCAAAAAAACTGTTAGCGATCGCAGGGATCAGGCCTGACTCTGCGAACGCTGCAATTATGTGTTTAGTGTTTTGTAAGTGACAGTGATCGATCGATACTGCACTTGGGTGGGCTGGGCCGAGCTGGGCGGAGGGGCAAAATGCAGGTGCTAGCAGGTATCTGGGCTGATCCCGCTAACACTGTGTTTTTGGGAACCCTAAACTGCTGGGGACGCTAGTATAGATCTGATCGGATCAGATATTGATCTGTACAGATACTATTCCACTAAGGGAGGCGTATGCTGCGTGCGTGGGTGTTAGCGGTACTGGCGCTAATCTGACGCTGCCTGGGGCGACGCATATCACCGCCGGGCGATCAGGGGGCTAAATCTTTATTCGGTAATAAACGGCGGGTGTCCTGACACTATAAAAAAATAAACAAACTAACCAGCGTCACCCGTAACAGTTATACAGTGATCAGTGGTGAAAGGGTTAACTAGGGGGCCATCAAGGGGTTAAAACATTTATTCGGTAGTATATGGGAGTCCCTGTCGCTATAAAACGCTGACGGCGAACCTAAATATTTACGTCCCTAACTAGCGTCACCAGCGACACTAATACAGCGATCAGAAAAATGATCGCTTAGCGACACTGGTGACAGGGGGTGATCAAGGGGTTAAAACTTTATTAGGGGGGGTTAGGGGGGTACCCTAGACCTACAGGGGGCCTAACACTCACTGCCCTGACACTGTAACTGTCACAAACTGACACCAATACAGTAATAAGAAAAAAAAAAAAAAAAAAAACCTGCTTGGTGTCAGTTTGTGACGGGGGGGGTGATTGGGGGGGGATCGGGGGGCGATCGGGGGGGGGAATCGGGGTGTTTAGTGTGCCTGGCATGTTCTACTGTGTGTGTAGTGTGTTGGTGCACTTACATTTCAGTCTTCTCTCCTCGGCCCGGAACGGAAAATACCGAGCCGAGGAGAGATGACATCATTTCCTCTGCCTCTGTGTACAATACAGAGGCAGGGAAATGATCCCATTGGCTGAGAGCGATCGCGAGGGGGGGGCCACGAATGGATGGCCTCCCCCTCACCTCCGATCGCCGGGGGAGATTTGCCGACCGCCGCAGGCACCGGGGGGGGGTCCGATCGGACGTATATAGTCGTGCGGCGGTCGGCAAGTGGTTAAAAAAGAAAAACTGAAATATCACATGGTCCTAAGTATTCAGACCCTTTGATCAGTATTTAGTAGAAGCACCCTTTTGATCTAATACAGACATGAGTCTTTTTTGGGAAAGATGCAACAAGTTTTTCACACCTGGATTTGGGGATCCTCTGCCATTCCTCCTTGCAGATCCTCTCCAGTTCTGTCAGGTTGGATGGTAAACATTGGTGGACAGCCATTTTTAGGTCTCTCCAGAGATGCTCAATTGGGTTTAAGTCAGGGCTCTGGCTGGGCCATTCAAGAACAGTCACGGAGTTGTTGTGAAGCCACTTCTTCGTTATTTTAGCTGTGTGCTTAGGGTCATTGTCTTGTTGGAAGGTAAACCTTCAGCCCAGTCTGAGGTCCTGAGCACTCTGGAGAAGGTTTTCCTCCAGGATATCCCTGTACTTGGCCGCATTCATCTTTCCCTCGATTGCAACCAGTCGTCCTGTCCCTGCAGCTAAAAAACACTCCCACAGCATGATGCTGCCACCACCATGCTACACTGTTGGGACTGTATTGGACAGGTGATGAGCAGTGCCTGGTTTTCTCCACGCATACCGCTTAGAATTAAGGCCAAAAAATTCCATCTTGGTCTCATCAGACCAGAGAATATTATTTCTCACCATCTTGGAGTCCTTCAGGTGTTTTTTAGCAAACTCCATGCGGGCTTTCATGTGTCTTGCACTGAGGAGAGGCTTCCGTCAGGCCACTCTGCCATAAAGCCCCAACTGGTGGAGGGCTGCAGTGATGGTTGACTTTCTACAACTTTCTCCCATCTCCCAACCGCATCTCTAGAGCTCAGCCACAGTGATCTTTGGGTTCTTCTTTACCTCTCTCATCAAGGCTCTTCTCCTCCGATAGCTCAGTTTGGCCGGATGGCCAGCTGTAGGAAGGGTTCTGGTCGTTCCAAATGTCTTCCATTTAAGGATTATGGAGGCCACTGTGCTCTTAGGAACCTTAAGTGCAGCAGAAATTTTTTTGTAACCTTGGCCAGATCTGTGCCTTGCCACAAATATTGTCTCTGAACTCTTCAGGCAGTTCCTTTGACCTCATGATTCTCATTTACTCTGACATGCACTGTGAGCTGTAAGGTCTTATATAGACAGGTGTGTGGCTTTCCTAATCAAGTCCAATCAGTATAATCAAATACAGCTGGACATAAATGAAGGTGTAGAACCATCTCAAGGATGATCAGAAGAAATGGACAGAACCGGAGTTAAATATATTAGTGTCACAGCAAAGGGTCTACTTAGGACCATGTGATATTTCAGTTTTTCTTTTTTTAAAAATCTGCAAAAATGTCAACAATGAACTTAAATGATTTTAGCAAATGGCTGCAATATAACAAAGAGAAAAACGTAAGGGAGTCTGAATACTTTCCGTCCTCACTGTAAATTATACTGCGTGATTAGGTAGGCTCTAGCACTACAGAACTGTTGGTCTAAAAAAAAAAAAAAAAAAAAAAAAAAAAAAAAAAAAAAAAAAAAAAGGAATGCACAATCAGAATGTTGCAAAGCTGGTTACACAAATGGCAAACCTGGGGAGTAGGGGTCAGAAGGTGGATTTTTTTTTTTTTTTTTTAACACACAGCTAACCCAAGTATACTTTGTAAGTTCTGAGCCGTCATGTTTATCCACTAAGCAACTGCCTTTCCATCCACATTCCAAAGACTATGACTGACCATATATAAATATATTGCACCTAACTCCTGCTTGAACAGTAACGATCCTCCCTTTCACATCAGTGCCTATCCACATCTCACCAATCCAGCTATTGACCCCTTTTCAAACTTAAGAATGTGTGGACTCCCAGCACAGGCACAGGAATTTATTGTGCAGCCTAATTTTTTAATTTTTTTTTACTGGATGGTTACATCATGGATCTCCCCATAAACAGGCTATTCTTGACAAAATTATTGATAAAACTACTACTAACATGTCAATAGGACAAGAATGTAACCTTGGGTTAATAATAATACCAGTCAAAGTTTTATACCTAAAAACATTTTACACCTAAAGTTCAACTTGAGTTGATCTTCGTGTTATCGGCCATTTCAGGCTGATGAAAGACTGTCTGTAATAACATGTGAGTTTCTGGGCAGGAAGTCAGTCTGCAGGAATACATCTTCTCAGATAATCAAATCTTTAGCATAACCACTGCCCTTTCTGTTCATTTTCTGAAATATGTTAATGTTATTCTTCAAAGCAGAAGTGTAACTAGAACCTTCAGGGCCCCGGTGCAAAAAACCATAAAGGGCCCCCATGACCCCTGGCTGGGAATGCCAGGGCCTGGTTGCAAGTACTTCCACCACTGGTGTCAGTGTTTTTTTGTACAATATTATTATTTATTTATTTATTTTTTAGTAGACCGTGCGAGGGCTTTGAAATCTGAAATCTGCGCAAGTCCTCTCCCTTCCCAATGCACCCTCCAGCACATATCCTCTTATCACCCCCTGTCACTCCTCCTGGTGTAAATTCTTATTACCTGCCCCCCCCCAATTAATGTGTCCCCCTCCTCTGTATACAGAAATAAACACAGAACTCAGATCATAAGCATGGCTCTTCCAGTTTAATATTCCTCCTCCCTGGCTCCTCCTGTCTGTGTACAGAACATCGAAGCCAAGGAGTAGGAGCCGGCTTCAGTGAGGTCTGTGAGGTGTGCACTGTGCAGACAGTCAGCTGGGAAACATGCCGGCTGCCACAGAGGGGTCGATAGCCACGTGTGGGACCCTGGGCACCCCACAAGAGGTGCGGGGCAGGGGACCCGGGTGCCCACGCTGACGCGCCCCGTTAGACAGGTAACCGGAGCTCAGTGCCTGAACTTGCTCTGGCACTGGGCTCTGGGAATTGGCACAGAGGACCTAAGCCAGCTTATGCTGGGGGAGGGGCCCAGGGCCCCCCCAAGATGGTGTAACACCAGGGCTCGGTTACAAGTGTGACCTTTGCAACCCTGGTAGTTCCCGCACTGTTTTAAAAGTCATCTACATTAGTTTAAGGGTATTTTATGCTGCTTAGCTGGGAATGCTAGATGGAAGAAGAGACAGAAGCTTGAAACTTGAAGTGATGAGAGACACAAAAGTGAGATTCACAGAGGACAGAGTGCTGTACCTGGCTTTGCGTTTCTTGCTAAAGAATCCATGTTAGAAGGATAGGAAGAAAAAGAGAGAGAATTCTGAAAATCAGACATTAGATATCAGATATCGAGAGAGAATACAACAGACAGCCAGCCTCTCACAGCCAATTACACTTTTTATTTGGAACCGTCTGCATATGAGACCCATTTTCTAGGTACAGTAAGTGCACTGTATCTGTTTAAACAATATTAATTTTAGGACAGCAAATAATGTGACCTACAATACTTTGCTTGCAGAAGAACTACTAAAATTCAGCTTCTGTTATCACTAGTGGAAGTCACACCATCGCTGGTCAAAATGTTGCTAGTAATTATTAGTGAGGGACCAACTCAACAGGATAATGTAAGTTAAATTTTAGCGATTCTGTTAGGATATACAGACAGGGCACATAAGAGAAATAAAGAATCAGGGGAGCATGGCAATAAGAAACAGAAGAAGATGCAGAATTAAAAGAGATGGTGCAAGATGGAAAGTAAAGAATATGGAAATAACAGATGAAATGACAAAGGACAGAAAGAAAAAAAATAAAAAAGAATCAGAGAGAATGAAAAGGCAATAATGAGGTAAGAATGGGGAGGAAGGAATAAGGAAGGGCCAGAGATAATGAAATGGGAGAGAATAAAGAAGGATCAGAAAGGATGAATGGGCACCATGTTACACATTTTCGGAGAATGCTCAAAGATCCAGACATCTGGAAAAAAGTCAGATACGATTAAATAACTTACCTCTATGGACTTGAGTGACAAACCGGCAGCGTGTCTCCTTCACATGGCAGAGAGACCTATCTTGAAGTATAAATCCTTCCTGACCATTCATCTACTGAATGCAGTTTAGGCCTGTGTTCAAATTCTAAGGAGGCAGTCTAACACCCGCCCTCAAAAACAATATGGTTTTCCAAAGTCAATGGAATTCTAAATATGGAGTGTGACAGACCTAGCCGGGAAAGAGACTTTTGGAGAGGACTATATGCTAGCCTCTTGACGATCGATCGGGGGCCCTTGCATTTGGGGGAACGGTGCTCTTTGTGAGCTGTATGCCTGGGGACCCTGGATTTGCCATATTGGAATAGTGGCTGATTCATAATGCTGGGACAGGTACTGTTAGGAGATGCTGATGTAAATTCCAACACCTGTCTGTCTATTGTCTGCTAAAATGTGTATTGTAAATAAGTCTACTATGGGATCTAAGAGTCATTAGATCCCCATTGTTATTTGTGTTAATTAACTCTGCTATTGTGTGAAGAAGAGTCTATGTTGATTGTGATAATGTTGATTGGATTTTCTGAACTACAAGACGGCCAGTCTGGCCTAAAAGTCATGTCTGAGTCATCTAGGCTGTCTAAAGGGATTAGTTAATGATTCATAATGCTGGGACAGATACTGTTAGGAGATGCTGATGTAAATTCCAACACCTGTCTGTCTATTGTCTGCTAAAATGTGTATGGTAAATAAGTCTACTATGGGATCTAAGAGTCATTAGATTCCCATTGTTATTTGTGTTAATTAACTCTGCTATTGTGTAAAGAAGAGTCTATGTTGATTGTGATAATGTTGATTGGATTTTCTGAACTACAAAGTCTGGCCTGAAAGTCATGTCTGAGTCATCTAGGCTGTCTAAAGGGATTAGTTAATTAGCTCATGTTAATTAGGTAAATTAGGTTACACCTGTATTGTTAGCGTAATATGAGCAGGAGGTCTGCACCTCCACTTTGAGTGTATAAAAGCCTGTATTTTGTCAATAAAGATAGATTCCTGTTTGAACTTACATACAGCCTGCCTGGTGTTTGTTCTGAGCTATCACAACTGGACTAGAACGGCACAGAGCTGTGGTTCTAATCCCGGACCATTGGATGACCGAACCATCAGACGTTGGAATCTGATTCAATAGCTGCAGAGGAGTGTCAGGAGAGTGGAACTGAGCGAGCAAAGGGGCTCGTTACATGGAGGATCTCACATCCACCTTAAACAAGAAATTTAGACAGACTTGGAGATCATGGCAGTATTTCACATTCACGGACACCTAAATACAAGTCTCATCTAAATGCCTACTTACAGGTAGATAACCTCCCTCCGCCCTTACAATAGAGATGTTTTGTGTGATACTACCTATTGGATTTATACTCCCACTCTCTATTTTCCTCTTCTATTGCCCCGATTCCCTCCCAGAGAAAAAATGTGCTTTCCTGTGCCCTAATGGGATTCACCTAACAACCCAGTTCTCATTCCTTTTCTCTTACTTTCTTCTTCAAATCTGACATTTCTTCTCCTACTTTCAACCTGGAATATAATCCAATTAGTTGGTCATCTTAATTCTGTTCCTATTTCAAAATGATCCCACATTGTTCCAGTATTGCTTTTCTTATCCCCGATTACTCCCCTTACCTGCTCAAGATTGTATATAGGCAGGATATGTTTGCTTCTCAGTGTTCTACTGTAATGCTGACATGTTAGCCATGGTATGCACCTTTATCCAACCTTTATCTTACTGATATCTGTGAAACTTCTGTCACAATTGTATACTAATCTGGTATACCATTTGAATCAGACTGTATAATCGAATGTGATATGCTTGTAATGTGACATTTCTGAAATAAAATTAAAAAAAAAAAAAAAAAAAAGAAGGGGAAGGATGAATAGGAATGGGGAGGAAGGTAGAAGGAAGGATAAGGACAGAATAGAGGAAGCAGAGTCAGGACATAAAATAATGCTGATCCTGGGAACAGAAGACAGTTCCAGCTGGAGACTAGCAGAGAGATCCAGATACAGAACATGGGCTGAGATGGTTACATTGTCTCATATATAAGCAAATACAATTTTAAAGAGAAAGGAAAAAACCCTTACTTCCTCAGCAACCGGTCTCCATAGATAGGGATGAAGTATGGGAACAGGTATGGAGACACGCAAGTAGACATCAGAAGGCAGAAGATGCTCAGAATCAAACTGCGCAGAACGCGGCGAAACCAGCTGAATGTCTGTACCAAACACAAGGAGAACAGAATCAAGACAAGACACAAGGTAGAAAGTGCAGGGCTGGGTCAGGCACAGTGCACTGTGGGCAATAAGGCACTTGACATTACCGAGAGTGAACAGACAACATGCAAAACTCCAATTCCTTATCAAACACCGGACCTCATTTTCCAAACTAGAAAATATTAGAACTCACATCAGAAAAACATTGTATTGGAAGCCAAGTAGCTGCCTTTCATTGTCACACCTACACTGACATTACAAAAGCATAAAACAGCCTGGTTACAGTGGTAAACAGAAGCGGGTCTTTCTGTCAAAAACATTTAAGTATGCAGTCAGGCTTTTTGGCTTCTTCTGTGCGTTTTTCAGGATTTCCATAGCTTCTTTCTCAAAAAAGTGTGTTGTTTATAGAGCTCAAAAGCTCAACCAGAAATTTACACACGTACTGTAAATAAGTCAGAACAGTAGCTCTTTGCTCCCCCTCTGTGCAGCTCAACCCTGATCTTTCAGTCACAGGAGTACTCTCTCTTTAGATAAAGTACATTTAAAAAGATAAAAGGTTCTTATACTGCTTGCATTTAAACATTTTAATTATGTATTAATGAATACTAATCTGCATTAATTTGTGTTTTGTTTTTTTTATACCTGCTTGTAAGTCAACTTCAATTAAAAGCTATTACAATGAGATAATGGTCATCAGATGTATGACATAAATTAGGTGTAAAAAAGGAACATAAAAATTGGCTGTTCAAGTAATGAGCATCACTGACTGACCCCGTGCACAGTTGATTATAATAAATCTACCAGTCTGAGTAAGAATTTGGGCATCATTTTGTTTGGATACCCTAATGCTGGCTCTGCTACCTAGCGAGTTGGTGACCTGGACCAAGTATGCAGGTTAGTATTTAAGACCTTTTAGACTTTACTGGTTGTATACATGTTCTGGGTCACTGACTTTTCAGTTAGCGAAGTCAGGATAAGGATGACAGCCCTAAGATTGTACCAAAGATTGTACCAAGTCAGCCATAGCAGCTACCATAACTCATCACCCATACCCTCACAGGTTCCAATGAATTATGGCCAGGTATCTAATGCCAATTTCTCTTTTTAAAGTTCCTCACCAACTTCTGCCCATTTAAGGCCTGCTGGTAGCTGGTGAAACTGATCCAAGGCCCAAAGATGACAGTGCCAACAAAGTAGACATATCCCATGAACTCCACAGGAGACGGGATGCAGCGGACGATGCCACGGTCCACATCGAAACCCAGAGATACAGCCTTCATCGCTACTATCATTTGTGCACCTATAGAAAGTTCAAAAACATGGTAAGAGAAAAAGTAGTGGGGATGGGATGTATTTAGTCAATTCAATAGAGTGTCTTATATTTTCCCCTTCACTATTACCTTTTGCACACTTCAGAGCCTCCAAAAAAAAAAAAAAAAAAATCTAGTACATCTAGGTGTAGAGGTGCACGTGACTGGTCAGTCACCAGGCTCATTTACTGTCATATAGTCCTGTGTAAGCTCCAACCCAGTGTGGATCGAAACTTATGCAAAGGATTCTGCAGGGGCCTCCAGTGAGCCACAAAAGCAGCAGATGATACACAGAGGTAGGTATATTCTCCTTATCCTACCTGTTTTGATATTGTCACTTGGCTCTAAATGGGTAAATTATAGGTTTGCTTTGATCAATTCTTTATTTACCAGTTTAGCAAATGTGATTAGCAAAAGCATATTCATTCCATAAAGAGACCCTACTATGCCAGTTAAGATAAACATATCTAGTTAAAGTAATCACTTATGCCTATACAGGGCTGCATTTGTTTACAAATTCTTTGTCCCCATTGTACCAAATATCTTTTTAATTACAACCAGCTCAAATAAAACCCTAAAGACAGCAGCTAGAACACTGAGGGTCAAAATATCAAATCCCCAAATGCAACAATATTGTCGGTCAGCAAGCACCAACAAGTGTCCAATAAAGTGATTACAATTGATAGATAAGGTGACTCAGTGACAACCTCCAACGATAACTCTAGCAGCTCACCTCAAGATAGGGACACCTGAGTAAATCAGTAAGGTCTCATAAGCAGTTTTCCCTTAGGGAATGAACACAGCAGGATCTCTGAATGACACTGGATGGATGCTGGAAAACTTGCTAGATCATAAGGACTCTCACCATCAACTCCGGGTGGGTAGGTATCATAAAACGGAAGCAATAAAATCTAGTGCTCTCTGTAATCTTAATAAAGATTTATTAAAAGTATAAAAGGTGCACTTACAAGTAACGCACTGAACTTCAGTGCAAAGGATTCATAGCATTAACGTGATGTACTCCACGAGAATCAGCGTGTAGGACATGGGTGACGTCACGACCAAAAGTCACGTGGTTCCGTACGCGTTACATCCCAAGGGGGCGGGACTTCATCAGCGGTGACAGAAGGACGCAAGTCACCCGCTATATATACACAATCAGCTGACGCTTCTAGTAATTGTACACAGTACATCACCATGGTAACCCGACTAGTAATCCGCGCCAGCAGTGAATAAAGGCAATACAACCAAATGTAAGAAGTGCCATAACTCCGATGCAAATAAAAACTGCTGAGCCTTATCTATCAATTGTAATCACTTTGTTGGACACTTGTTGGTGCTTGCTGACCATCGTATGCGAAGACTTTATGTGAAGAGCGTGGACTTTTTACCATTATTTATTTAGTATTGTTTTTTAAATGTTTTTGCGCTGCACTGCTTTTTATATATATTTAATTATATATATATATTTTTATATCTTTTTAATTACCTCTGAAACATTCTAGATGCACGCAGCTGCTCTCTGACCCCAGCTCTGCTCCTGGGAAGATCTGCATCAACAGTGTTTGCAGACTGTATGAGGATTCCTCAGCTCCTTGGCTAACGTCATGACTCCGTAGCGTTTTGTTTTGAGCACAGAGGGGGCAAAATATAGCTAAACATATACTTATGCGAGTTATTAAGATGCTTATCTTAATTGTCATGGGTTTGTGACCTGGTCTCTTTGCGCAGTAAAAAAGAAAAAAAATAATATTGGTTTATGTATTATATAAAAAAAAAAAAAGTTAAACAATTGCTCAAATTACTGTACATATGTAGATAGATAGTGTGTTATTTCTACAAGTTGCTCTCTCTCTATAGGGTACAGTCTGTGGATGTTAACCAATGAACGGGGATTTCTTTTATAAATACAAAGGAAATTTGAGTACTAACCTCTCATTTTATGCCAACTTGCTGTATCCACCATATGCATCTCACTGTCAAGACAGGAAACATGCAAATCAAATAAAATGCCAAACACCACAAATATGGGTGTAAAGATATTTGCCCGAATGGCTCATACACAGGTTTTAATGTAGTTAATGTGCTACTTTCATGACGTACATTACGAAAATAGCACATTACTCTTATCTACCATTTTGGATTGATTTTGTATGCACTTTCTGAGATGGTTGCAAATCGAAAGCTCTGCACTCACTATATGTGGAATATACATGGAACACTGATGTTTCTTCAGCTATAACAGGTCTATTTTGTACTTTCTGATGGGTCTTTCCGTTAGATGGAGAAGGCAAGCAGTGGGACTTCCACTGAGGTCCACTGAAGTTAAATGCTTTATAGTTTCCGTCACATCCTCCCAGGACCAATTTTTAGGGCAATGCCATAAGATATGCAAGATTGTGTCCACTGCCGAAGAGCAGCGCCAACATGTATCCGGGACTGTCCTGTCCTTTTTATGCAATACACAAGAGACCCAGTACCATCTGGACAGGATCTTATATCCCATTTTCTTGTATTTATTTGCTATGGAAGATGTGTGCAAAATGAAGGATTTTATCTTGTTTTGGAGTGAAAGTGATACCCAGGTCTCATACCCAATGGTGTACGAATGGCAAGTAGGAAGTATCAGAAAGCATAGTCAAGAGTCCATACATAAGCAACAGTAACGGTCTCGAAGGTTTAGTTTGGAGGCACTTAGATTCAAACTGCGACGGCGAACGTGGATAAAGTTAGCCCTCTTAAATGATTGGAGGAAATGTCTTATCTGAGTAGCGCTCCATAACAAGTCTATTTTGACATACTGGTCTGTATTACAACAGTTGTGTCCTGCAAAATACTGGTCACTTCTATACCTTGAAATATGTGGATGTGCCTCCAGATAAGCTGACTACAGAACAATGGGTATAACCCCATTGAAGGTGCAATTGGCTGGTTAGTATTATTGAATGGCTTTTATGTACAGTGGGGAAAATAATTATTTGATCCCATGCAGATTTTGTAAGTTTGCCCACTTACAAATAAATTAAGGGTCTATAATTTTTTTTATCATAGGGGTATTCTAAATGATAGAAAACAGAATATCAACCAAAAATCCAGAAAAAACACATAAATCAAAAGCTATAAATTAAGTTGCAGTTCAGTGAGTATAATAAGCACTTGATCCCCAAGTAAAACATGACTTAGTACTTGGTGAAGAAACCCTTGTTGGTAAGCACAGAGGTAAGACGTTTCTTGTAGTTGGTGACCAGGTTTTCACACATCTCAGAAGGGATTTTGGTCCACTCTTCTTTACAGATCTCTAAATTCTTAAGGTTTCTTGGCTGTCTCTTGGCAACTCGAAGTTTCAGCTCCCTCCATACATTTTCTATAGAATTAAGGTCTGGAGACTGACTAGGCCACTCCATGACCTTAACGTGCTTCTTCTTGAGCCACTCCTTTGTTGCCTTGGCGGTATGGTTTGAGTCATTGTCATACTGGAAGACCCATCTTCAGTGTTCTGGCTGAGGGAATAAGGTGCTCATCCAAAATTTTACAATACATGGCCCTGATAATTGGCCCCTCAATGTAGCAAAGTCTGCCTGTACCTTTAGCAGAGAAACAGCCTCAAAGCAGAATGTTTCCACCTCCGTGCATGACTGTAGGGATGGTGTACTTAAGGTCATAGTCAGCATTTTTCTTCCTCCTAACACGGCGAATCAAGTTAATGCCAAAGAGCTCAATGTTGGTCTCATCTGACCACAGCACTTTCTCCCAATCCTTCTCTGAATCAATTAGATGTTCATTGGCATGACCGTGCATGTGCCTTCTTGAGGAGGGGGACACGCTTGGTTGGAGGAAGAAAAATGCTGACTATGACCCTAAGAACACCATCCCTATAGTCAAGCACGTAGGTGGAAACATTATGCTTTGGGGCTGTTTCTCTGCTAAAGGTACAGACCGACTTTGCCGCTTTGAAGGGCCAATGGACGGGGCCATTTATTGTAAAATCTTGGATGACAAACCTTCTTCCCTCAGCCAGAATGCTGAAGATGGGTCATGGATGGGCCTATCATCATGACAATGACCCAAAACATACCGCCAAGGAAACAAAGGAGTGGCTCAAGAAAAAGCATGTTAAGGTCATGGAGTGGCCTAGCCAGTCTCCAGACCTTAATCCTACAGAAAATGTATGGAGGGAGCTGAAACTTCGAGTTGCCAAGAGATAGCCAAGAAACCTTAAGGAGTTAGAAAAGATCTGTAAAGAGTGGACCAAAATCCCTCCTGAGATATACCTGGTCACCAACTACAAGAAACGTCTTACCTGCTGTGCTTGCCAACAAGGGTTTCTCCACCGAGTACTAAGTCATGTTTTGATTGGGGATCAAATACTTATTTTACTCACTAAACTGCAACTCAATTTATAACATTTGTATCATGTGTTTTTTTCTGGATGTTTGGTTGATATTCTGTCTCTACTATTTAAATTACACCTATGATACAAATTATAGACCCTTTATTTCTTTGTAAGTGGGCAAACTTACAAAATCTGCAGGGGATCAAATAATTATTTTCCCAACTTTACAATATTATTTCTGTGCTTAGTAATATATTTGTGCTATTTTGCTATATACAACGTTACTGAAATGTTTTAAGAATATAACATGCACATATTTACCTTTGTGTTACATTTGTATATTGTATATATAGTATACTATATACTGTGTATAGACACTGGAGGATCCAATTTTATTCCTGATATTTAAGGAGGTGTCACTGGCAATAATAATATACTTTTAAAGGCTGGTTGATGCCACGTCCCTTTCCACAAGATAGAGTATACAATATAATTTACTGTACTACACAAGTTACTGCTTGTGTTTGAATAATAACATTATGATCAGTGAGGTAATCAGTGGTCTAAACTCTCTGAAAAAAGGCAGAAAAGAAACTGCTGTTTTTATACTGAAAGAAATACCCTTGTAGTGGGGGGCCCCACACTGCAAGAGTTAAATGCTCATTAGGTCTAGGGGATACAGGAAAAAGGAGTAATACTTATCTTATTCCTGGCTCCAGCAGATTTTCTCCATGCATTGCTGCTTTCAGCGGCGGTTGCATGCTTGCCTCTTTCACTTACAATGCAAGGTTAATAAGCGCTACATTGTACATGATTATACTGAGGGACCCCCCCCCCTCCACACCCACAGCCCCAGAGAGAAGTGAACAGCACTGATGCCAGCCAGATTGGGGAGTACAGTAATACTCCTCTGATACCCCTAGAAATAACAAGCATTTATCCCTTGCAGTTGTGGGGGGTGGGGGTGGGGGAGGCTATGGAAACAGGTCACTATGGGAATTTTTATTTAATTTTTTTTTTTACAATTCCAGGGTTTGGCTTTAAGCTGTGTGCAGAAACAATATAAACACTGGTAGGGAAGACTTTAATTTGAGTGAAAGAAAAGTAATAAAATTTGCATCCTGCAGAATGTAGAATTTCTATGTTTTAAATGATTAAAGGACAGCTAATGCCGAAACCCCCCCCCCCCCCCCCCCATTTTGGATAGAGTAGGGGAGATTAAAAGTCATTGTCAGTTTTTTTTTAGGCTCAGTTCACATACAGTATATGCAAATCGGATGCTTTTTTAACAGCTTTCAATAGAGTCGGCTCTCACATGTGTGGGGCGGCCGCAGTCCATTTCTAAAAAGGGTCCTGTGCGATTTTGGGTCCGGTTTAGGTGCAAATTCAAATAAAAATTTCACCTGAATCGTACCTGAATCGGTGAACAAAACCGCATTGGACTCCGGCCTGCAACCCGAAGGCCTACATGTGTGAATCCAGCCTTACATCTGTGTCTCATTAGGGAGATTACCCCTCACCTGTCCATAAACTCAACATGTAATGAGAATATAAGTCTACTTTCACACTGGGGCGTTGGGGGCGTCAGCGGTAAAGAGCCACTATTTTTTACGGCACTTTACCATAGTCTTAGCAACGCTATTCGGCCGATAGCGGGGCATTTTCAACCCTCGCTAGCGGCCGAAAAAGGAGTTAAAACCGCCCGCAAAGCGCTGCCCAATGATTTCAATTGGCAGGGGCGCCTTAGGAGCGATGCAAAGATGCTGCTTGCAGGACTTTTTTTACCGTCCTGCAAGCGCACCACTCCAGTGTGAAAGCAGTCGGGCTTTCACACTGGAGTGAGAGGAGAGACTCTTTACAGGCACTAAGCAGGTGCTATTTTTAGCGCTATAGCGCCTCAGTGTGAAAGCAGTCCAATGCCGCGTACACACGAGCAGATTTTCCGTCGAAAAAAACTTGGATGGTTTTTCCGACGGAATTCCACTCAAGCTTGCCTTGCATACACACGGTCACACAAAAGTTCTCTGAACTTTCGACCGTCAAGAACGCGGTGACGTACAAAACTACGACGAGCCGAGAGAATGAAGTTCAATGCTTCCGAGCATGCGTCGAATTGTTTCCGAGCATGCATAGGAATTTTGCGCGTCGGAATTTGTACAGACGATCGCATTTTCGAATAGGAACTTTTTCCGAAAAATTGACCCCGCTGGAAGATTTCCCCTCTAATCCTGTTCAGGTGGCAACTTAATATTTTGGATATATTTCACTTTCATTGCTGGGGACACTAGTGATCAAGGCAATTGGAGAGAGTGAATCTCCTTCACGGGGGCACAGACAGCAAAGTTTCTATGCTGCACATCACTTATACTAACAGTGTAAATACCTTTTTTTTTTTTTTTTCTTTTTTTAATCTGTTCCCCAGCAGTAAGGTGACCGCACATCTCTGACTCTTGACAGGCTTGGTGAAAGCTGATAATGGTGTGGAATTCCCAAAGCAGTGATGTCACCCCACTGGCACCCATGTTCTGGGAGTTGTCAGTCTCCTCCCACGTGCCTAAGCAGCCACCCAGGACCCAGAGCTGTGTGATCACAAGACTGTTACGAAACAGATAAAAGATATTTACACTGCATTTTATTACAAACGGTGTGCAGCATTTGTAAAGGGTAGAGGACAGGCAACATTTAAATCTTACTAAGTAGATAGCATTCCCTTCTTCTTTAGAGATAATAGAAGATCATGCAGTATAAAGTGCTGTTGGCATTTTCTTACAGAGTAGCACAATATGTTGTGCGTTGTGTTGCACTGTGGTGCATTACAGCACACGTGTTTAGAAAGTGTGTTGGGGTGCCATTCACAATGAATAGCAATGCTGTGCATTAACACTCTTAACATACATTTCTGCAACAGCCTGGTGTGAAGGCCCTTAAACCTGTACACTTCCTAAATGTCACAGATCAAGATGTGACATGTACATGCTAACACTACACTTGTGACGTCATCTAAGATTATGTGCAAATTGCAGGAACACACTGCAGCCAATCAGATTTCAGTTTTGGTAATACCAGTGAAACTAATTCTCATTGGTTGCTTTAGGCTTGCTGATTTTAGAGCACTTCTCACCCCATAAGGAGGTAGATCAGGACGGTGATGGAGAGAAGGACCCCGCGGTGCTGAGAGTGCCGGCACAGAAACAGGACCAGGTAACACAGCAGGCTCATGAGGACCACCCAGATCATCTGCAGGCGGAAGAAATGATAGAGGCAGAAGAAACCACCGGCGATTGTGAATAGGTGTTTGATGTGAGATGGGAGGCCTGCAGAGATAGAGAACAAAAAAAGTTGGTTTTATACAAAACATACAAATGCAATCGGCAAAGAAATTCCACTTTACTCCTGATTACCGCCATTTACAAAGTGTAACCAATCTCCTAAAGAAAATCTGTCATCAGAAAAATACAAAGGCTGACATTGCTAACGTCCTTTCCAACACGCCGGCTCTAATACTTTCTAAATAGAGATGGGCTCTGGTGTGTTCGAAACCCACGTGCCCGATCCCACCAGGAAGCCGACACTGCACAACACTAATCACAGGCAGTGAGACATTTCCTGTTCCACAGCAATGCAGAGATTGGGAAACGTCTCACTGCCTGTGATTAGCGCTGTGCAGTGTCGGCTTCCTGGTGGGATTGGGCAGGTGAGGTTTTGAACACGCCTGAGCCCATCACTATTTCTGAGTAACTGATCTGGATCAAGCAAGCAAATTAGGTCAGAAATGCTGAATACTAAGAAAGAATTAGAGCCAGATTATGAGCATGACAGCCAGGCAACTAGCATTTTCACACGTGTCAGCAACAGTAGCTTTTACCCCCCCGCCCCCCCGCCCCCCGACAGTCTCCTTTGATGCGATGCAAACTTTTTTTAATCAGCTCTTATATGTGATGTTTACTGATCACAGGGCCTCATTTACAAAATCGTCCGAAATAAGAAATCTGTGTTGCTTGCAGCCACCAATCAGCCGGACCCTTTTAACTTTCTTGCCTACACTAAAAATATACAAATGACAGTTGGTCATGTACAGCCCAGACAGTTCTTATATCTGCATTTTGGTGAATGTGGCCCATTCCATCCAGGTCACCCCAAGCTGTACATAGAGGATCTCACCCAGCCTCCAGAGCACCCTACAGCCCAGGCACATGAGTAGCAGCACCCAGATCTGCTCCAGCCCTTGCAGGGCGGTGGGAATAACGCAGCCATGGAGCAGTTGCTCGTAGAACTCCCTGCGGCTGAAGGCGGCCATGTCTGGTCCTGGGAAAATGGGGGTTCAGCGGTCACAACCTGCAGGAAGCAAAACACACATTCCATCATCTACTGTATAGAAAGACATGTATATGAATACAGATCCATAGGAAAACAGAACACTATCAGAATTAAAGGCACAGATATATTACCTAGCAACAGCTCCAGTTCTGCTCTATTCCACCCCTTCTCTCATTCTCTCCCCAAGAAAAGAGGGATGCTTTCAGTAACAGTGTTTAGTCTTAACAAATGAGAGGAGACCAGAGGAAAAATGCACCAGTTACTAACCAGGTCTACAGCTCATAACCCAATCCAAGCCTAGCCATGCCTGTCCAATAACAAAGCAGGACAGATACAGACTAGCCAATCAAATGAGCAACCCTACATGCCACCGAGCAAAGCAGTACTGACTGACTAATCAGAGATCAGGAACTGCACAGCTAGACCAATCAGAGTGCAGGAACATGCCAATGACCCAGATTGTCAAGGTTTTGCTGATTGCCAGGAACACTGGCCAATGGGATTGAGGGAGGGGTGGGATCAGTAGGGAGACACAGCATTGAAGACTAGACATGTGCAGAGAATGCCTACTACAGCGTGTATAAGGGAGAGCAAAGATCCGCTCTAAATGCAAGAATCCATTATGGATTATTGATAATACAATAAGATTATCTACATGCGGTTACAATATAACACGTCTGCATTCTTCTTTTGGAATTCGATTCTGCTGCCACCTAGTGTCGCATTTTGCTATTGCATGTAGACACTGGTCAGACTTCTACAACGGGATCAATATTCCCTTCTGCTGTCATGTTTTGTTATCTCACATGGGTGCAATGTACCGGTGTCTTGTCGAATACAGTCCCCTATCCAGAAGTGTCCGCCCTGTACTGTGCAGGCGCAGTACGGAGGACAAACGAGACGCCGAAAGTCTCCGAAGTTCAACAGCTGATCGTCAGCTGTACATGGCGCCTGCGCATTTATTCTTACCCTATGTCCAGGATCATTCCCTACTATCCAAGTGGACATAGAGTTAGAATAAATAGTTGCCGAGCGCAGCAAGGCGGTGCCCGAAGCGTGGCGAGCGAAGCGAGCCCGCGAGGGGCCCTCTTACACAGCCATCGCTAACAGGTGCCCGAGCGCCGTGTACAGCTGATGGTCAGCTGATCAACTTCGGACATTTTCGGCATCTCCTGCTACTCCGTACTGCGCAGGCGCTGCGCCTGCACAGTACGGGGCGGACACTATCTGATAGGAGGACACTATATGTCAGAACACCGGCTTCCCAAAATGTACACAGATCAGCCATAACTATATGAGTACCTACCTAAAATTGAGTAGATCCCCCTTTTGCCATCAATACAGCGCTGACCCAGTGACACCCGTACTCCAGTAGACCTCTGAATGTATGCTGGGATATCTGGCACCAAGCCATCAGTAAAAGATCCTTTAAAGCAGAATTCCACCCAAAAAATGAACTTCCATTTTAAGTGACGGTGACCCCCTGACAGGCTGCATTTGGCATGTCATTTTTGGGGGGGTACCCTCTTATTAGAGGCATCCAGCTCCCACTTCCTCCCGGGCACCGCGGCACTGGAAGTAAGATCACCTCTCCCCCTCCCTGCAATCTTCTGGGACACATCACAGGTCCCAGAAGATTGCCCGGACATTCACAGCGCGCAGCGTGGCTCGCGTATGCGCAGTGCTTACCCAGCTGTGAAGCCACAGCCGGGCGCCCACAGTAAGAATGCTGGCACCTCAGAGAGACAGGTAACCATGGGACAGGTGAGTGTCTGATTATTAAAAGTCAGCAGCTACACGTTTTGTAGCTGCTGACTTTTATTTTATTTTGGCGGAACGCCGCTTTAAGTCCTGTAAAGCCAGCCATAGACAGTTGGAATCTCAGCAGGATCAGTAGGACCAGCCAAGATTTGAACCATGTATGGGCAGTAGTGGCGGGACAAGGTCATCCAAAGGTGCCAAACTGCCCCCCCATTCATGATGTGCAAGTACCCCAGCAGTCACTCACTTGCCAAAATCACTGCCACTGTCACCACATCTGTCATCCTTGTAACAGAAGGAAGGCGACCCGATCTGCACAGTAAACCATGGTGCCCAGGGCAGGTGTCCCTCTTGCCCACCCCTTGTCCTGATGGACAGGCTGATTGTACCTAAGTTGATCGATAGATTGGGTACAACCAACTTGTCACATTTTTCCTGCGAATAATGCCAGTGGCTATAGCCGCTAGCAGTAATCATTAAATGTTCCTGCACTCGGGAGAACAACCCCCAACTCCCCCGCCAGGAGAACACAATAGCTCAGTGGGAGGCATTTCCCACATCAACACTGACTGTGTCAGTGGGGGAATCAAGCAATTTGGTTGCAGAAAAGAAAATCACACCATCTATGGCTGGCTTAAGGTGGGACCTCTGTGCATCAGACTTATTTTTCCCTGCACATCCCACAGATGGACTGAAATCTGGAGAATTTGGAGGCCAAGTCAACACCTCCAGCTCATTGTGTGCCTCATTTTTGCAGTGTGGCAGGGAGCATTATCCTGCTGAAAGAGGCTATTGCCATACCGTTTCCATGAAGGGGTGTACTTGGTCACCAACACTGTTTAGGTAGGTGGTATGTGTCAAAGTAACATCCTTATAAATAGCAGGACCCAAAGTTTCCCAGCAGAATATTTCCCATAGCATCACACTGCCTCCGTCGGCTTGCCTTCTTCCCATACTACATCCTGGTGCCACCTCTTCCCCGGGTAAGCAACGCATACACACCCAACCATCCATGTGATGTAAGAGAAAATGTTATCAGACCAGGCCACCTGGTTCCATTGCTCCATCATACAGTTCTGATGCTCAACTGCCCATTGTAGGCACTTTTGTCTGTAGACATGGCTCAGCATGGACATCCTGACCAGCCTGTGGCTACACAACCTTATACACAACAAACCGCAAACCATTTCTTTCTGCCACCTGTCAGTCGGTGATGAAGATGGCTGATGGTGTCTATTACATGAAAAAAAAAAAATGCAGCAGGAGGAATGAGACTTCTTACCAAAGTCCACACTGAAACACCCTTAGCTGGCCTGTTCTATTAACGCACCCGCTCCATTCTTTTGGTGGTGAGGGGGCAGTCAGGTGAAATATGAACACAATATGTACAACAAACCTCCCAGCTTTCTGAAATAGGAATGAGGGACACCTATTAGCAAAACTATGTAGTCATAGGACACGCCCCCTGCCACGCCCCCTAAAGGAAAATTATACAAAAATAATCAGTTAAACCCCACAAGTGATTTTTTCTTTTTTTTTTACCACTATTATTCCTTTATACTGGATTTTGAAATTTACAGATGCTGCAATTTAGAAATTGGACAAAAGGTTTAACTCTGGGAACACTTTTTGAAAGATAAATCGTGCATTTTTGAATGATGCTGTAATTGGCTCCTTGTGAATAAAGATCCAATCTGAGTAAGAAGCTGGCCAAACAAGGAGCCAACTTCAGCATCATCATTTTATACACAACTATATAGATCAGACCAAACTGAGGGACAATTCAGGGACAGTTGGGAGCTATGTGTACAATGCACCTAGTTTGCACTTTCTCCTTATATCCCAGCCTATACGTTCTAACCGATAAAATGGCCGCCTAAACATAACTAGGAGACAGACTTTTTCGCCGCTCAGCACTGCCCCTAGAGTCTAGCAGTGGTATTCCTCCACTGCTATGGTGATACAGGGAGGAGCGGACGCCATGCCAGCTGCAGAGTTAAGCCAATCACAGCCTGGCCGGTTTCTTTCTCCACTCTTCGACCAACCAGACGGCGTGGAACGAGCGTCTTGCGAGGTTCATAGACCATGGTAGTGACCGCCCCCTTAAGTTTAGACCAATAAGGCAGGGGGTGCCGGCCTTGTCAATGAGTGGACAAGGTGTGCTTGAAATGCAGCGTTTTGGTTGGATGGCACATAATAGACCTGTGACACGATTGGAGGAAATGTGACAGTAGGCGTGGGTAGTGCTATACTCTATGCAGGTTATAGAGAAGAGCTGGATTCGCTGGAGGGACACAGCAATCAGGAGGATACAGGTAAGTCTACATGTTCAGCCTTTCATTTATATATAATATCCTTTTCATGCCCAGTGGTGTCACCTGGTGCAGCAAAACATGGTGTCACCCCCCCCCCCTGTCTATCCTGCCCAGCGCCCTGCTGCAGGTAGCACATGATCACGGGGCACGGCCCCTGTAAATGATAGTATAGGGCAGGTTAGGGTGGTATAGGGCAGTCTAGGGTGGTATACGGAAGGCTGGGGTGGCATAGTGCCAGGTTGCGGTGGTATAGTGCCAGGTTGCGGTGGTATAGTGCCAGGTTGCGGTGGCATAGGGCAGGTTGGGGTGGTATAGTGCCAGGTTGCAGTGGCATAGGGCAGGTTGGGGTGGCATAGTGCCAGGTTGCGGTGGTATAGTGCCAGGTTGCGGTGGTATAGTGCCAGGTTGCGGTGGCATAGGGCAGGTTGGGGTGGTATAGTGCCAGGTTGCAGTGGCATAGGGCAGGTTGGGGTGGCATAGTGCCAGGTTGCGGTGGTATAGTGCCAGGTTGCGGTGGTATAGTGCCAGGTTGCGGTGGTATAGTGCAAGGTTGTGGTGGCATAGGGCAGGTTATGACTCGGGGGCTGCTGTGTTCTCACCTTTTTCTCCTTCAGCTGCGGGATCAGCCAGAGTGAAGGAGTCTGTGGGAGGAGTGGAGGAGGCAGCCACACCCCCAACTCCGCCCACTAACTCTGTAAAGTACTAACTACAGTAAAGTTAGCCCAATTTTTTTTGTGCAATGTGAAAGATGATGTTACGGCAAGTAAATAGATACCTAATATGTCATGCTTTAAAACTGCGCACACTTGTGGAATGGCGACAAACTACAGTACCTAAAAATCTCCATAGGCGACACTTAAAAAAAAAAAAAAAAAAAAAAACGGTTACCGGGTTAGAGTTACAGAGGAGGTTTATAACTATTTCTTTCACTCTAACAATTGCGGCGATACCTCACATGTATGATTTGAACAGCGTTTACATATGCGAGTGCGACTTACGCATGCATTTTCTTTGCTGCGCAGGGACGGGGGTGCATTAAAGCCTTTTTTTTTTTTTCTTATTTTTTTTTTTTTTACACTGTTTCTTTTTGATCACTTTTATTGCTGTCACAAGGAATGTAAACATCCCTTGTGACAGTAATAGGTAGTGACAGGTACTCTTTATGGAGGGATCGGGGGTCTAAAAGACCCCCGATCCCTCCTTTGCACTTAAAAGTATTCATATCGCTAAAAACAGCGATTCTGAATACTGTCTGTTTTTTTTTTTTTTTTGTTTTTTTTTTTTAATCCACGCCATTGGCAGCCGAGTAAACCGGAAGTGACGTAGCTTCCGTGTTTACACATAGCAGACTCGTTTCCGGCTTCCTTCCAGTCTCTCTCTAGCCGGCGGAAGTGCTGAATCCTGGCTCGGGTCTCCCAGTGGGATGGGAGGCCCGGTCAGAGCAGCGGGAGTGGGGGACGTCTCCTCCCGCTCCTCCGGGATAACAATTGAGTGGCTTTAAGCCGCATCGGTTGTTATCCCTAAAGAGCCGACTGCCCACTCTAAAAAACGATCCTGGATGATGCATGCATCACCCCGTTATATCCCGTGAAAGCCTTGAATGCAAACGTGCGTACGGTCGGCTTTAAGGGGTTAAATTTAGTTTGCTAGAGGTTTCTTCCTGGAGAACATTTCCTGCCTCTGTTATAAAACATGTAATTGCACATAACCCCTGACTGCATGTAGGGTTTTGCAATGGATTAGGAAATCTAGCTATAAGGACCCCCTCACACTTCCACATAAAAAAGACCACCCTACATTATTACTCACAATATTTCTATAGATGATATTTAATGCCCCAGCAATTTTATAGAATTTGTTTTAATGTATTTTTCTGTGTTTTCCAGGGAAGCGGTTGATTTGCATATTGTAGGCACACAGTACATTGCCATTCATTCCTGTGGAAGGGGTACTTGCTAAAAGACACATCTAAACTGCAGCTAACAGCATGCTTTATATTTGTAAAGCCTATTACCAAGAAGTGCAATGTTGAAAGCAGCAGTATAGAATTCTCCATGTGCAGGAGGATGCCTAGGTTAATTACTGCTATTGTTTCTGCTTATTGCGGGTTGGGCGCCATGGTAATGGGGATGCTGCTGGAGATCATTTTGGCTATTGATTGTTTCTGGTGATCTGGCTATTCTGTGTCCCATGGACAGTTTGGATGCCCCCTCAATTTTTCCACCCCGTGCCACTATTTTTGCTGCCCCCAGGTTGCTAGCACAGTAACCAAAGACGCTGTGCGACTGTGTGCTATTGGTTGCTAGAAAGCCGGCGAACACCATTGGTTGTTATGATGCATCCTAATAATCAGCCTAGTAACACTATCCTGTGTATACTGTGATCTACAGTGAGGGCAGCGCGCCCGGTATAGTCAACCTGACCTCAGTGCTGCCCACTGAATTCTGCCTGATTTTGCCTCATTGACAGCATGCCCCTGGCCATATGTGCCATAGGTGTAAAGAATCACCAGATTCAAAGATTGTTGCTTTCCCCCTGCTAATTACTCTATAAAGTCTACATCGATGTCCAAAGGAAAAAGTTATTCCTATTTTCTTCTTCAATCTTCATTTTAGCTAACAATGCTTTGATCCGCTTCATGCATGATAGGATCATTTTAAAAGGCCAAAAGCAGTATTATGTAATGCAGTGAATGTAATAGGAGTTAGTGTGCCAAGGTGGCATTATGCTAAATTGATAAAGGACAAAAAAGCCCTTTTAACATCCATTTTCAGCCAATCCCATAGCTCTCAACTGTCCCTGATTATGAGGGACTGTCCCTGATTTGGAACAAAGTCTCTCTTTCCTCCTTACATGTCCCTCACTTTGGTGAGTGTTTTCCGGTGCTTAACCTCTAATTTCTAAATTGCTGCATATGTGAATTTCAAAAGCCAGTTTAAAGAAATAGTAGTGGTAAAAAAAAAAAAAAAAAAAAAAAAAAAGCACTTGTGTGTTTAACCACCTCAATAGAGGGCACCTGCACCCCCTTCCAACCCAGGCCATTTTTCAGCTTTCAGCGCTGTCACATTTTGAATGACAATTGCGCAGTCATGCTGCACTGTAACCATCTTCACATGAATAGAGCTTTCTTTTGGTGGTATTTAATCACTCCTGGGTTTTTTTGTTTTTTTCCTAAAAAATAAAATACAAAAAAAGACCAAAAATGTTGAAAAAAAAAGTTTTTCTTAGTTTCTGTCAGTAAATTTTGTAAATAAGTAATTTTTCTCCTTCACTGATGGGAGCTGATGAGGCGGCACTTATGGGCACTGATTAGGTGGTACTGATGAGGCACAAATGTGCCGCACTGGTGGACATTGATGGGCAGCAGTGATGGGCATCACTGATAGCGAGCACTGACTGGCATCACTAATGGCCAATGATTGCTGGCACTGATTGCTGGCAGTGGTGGGCAATCATTGCTGGCACTGGTGGGTACTTACTGATGATCAGTGCCCTGATTACATACCTAGCTGTCCCCTGTGAGGAGATGCCGATGATCGGCACTCCTCTTCTCACACTCTGTCAGTGTGAGGTGAGGAGCACCGATTACCAGCATCTCCATGTTTACATGTGACCGGCTGTGATTGGACACGGCCGATCAAATGGTTAAAGAGCCACGGCCACGGCTCTTTACACAGATCGGGGTCGCGCCATGTCCTAGCAACATGGCGTGGCCGCGATTTCCACACGGCGCAATCGCTACGCTGTGCGCGAGAGCGGTCGTTCTGGGAGGCCATCATATGATGTTCACCCAGAATGAGAGCCGCACCACCCAGCCGTCATTTGACGGTGGGTGGACGGCAAGTGGTTAAAGTGTAAGTTCACCTTTACATAAAATCTGTAAGGTGAACTTACACTGGACCCCTACCCATCGCACCCCGGTTCCGCTAACCCGAAGTCCGACGATCACCCGTTCTGACAGATTGTATAGCCGCTTTACCAGTCGGGGGACTTGAAATCCCTGCAGCTTTCTCTCCTCTTCACCCGCGGTGACAGGACGGGCTACGCGGGTGCTGATTGGCCAATTAGAATGCTCCTATACTTACCTCCTTACGAGGTCTCCTAGTGGGTGATTGCTGGGCTCCAGGTTAGTGGGACTGGGCGGGATGAGGAGGGGCGCCAGTGTAAGTTCACCTTACAGATTTTTCTGTAAAGGTGAACTTACCCTTTAACTCATATTGTTTTTTTTTTGTACAATTTTCCTTTAAGGGGGCATGATAGGGGGTGAGTCCTATGTCTACATACCTTTGCTAATGCTATGTTGTGCGGTATGCAATCTACAGGCTATCGTGGTTTTCAATGACTTCAATACTTTGTGAAGCTCTGACTTTGAACAAGAGCTTTCTGAGCTGCCCAGACCAGCCAATCTGTCTCAGCACATGGTAGGCTAAAGTAAAGTGGTATTGGTACCTGGGGAATACATGGGCAGTTCTTCTTTACCTTGTGAGTTCACTATTGACATTTTAATCTCTCTTCCACAGAAAAAGTAACATGGCTCCGGAAGCAGAGGCACCCATTCCGCATCCTTACTGGCCTCGTGATCTGCACATCGAGGGTTACCGTCCCAATGATCGAGCCATGTGGGAGATTTTGGCCTTCCTGTTCTCAGTATCTGGGGTGTTTCTGGTTGGGACCTGGTTCCTAGCTGGCCGGGTTGTTGGGATCAGTACGGTTCGTCGTCTCATCCTCTGCTGGTTCATGGTCTGTGGTTTCATCCATGGTGTCATTGAAGGCTGGTTTTCTCTCTACTATCCCATTATTCCAAGGGACCAGGCATTCCTGTCACAGCTGTGTAAGTGGAATAAGATTTAAAATGCATCTAAATGCAAAACTTTTTTTTTCTTCTTGGATAGAGTAGGTAAGGGCTTTAACTCCTGTCATGTCTTTATTATGGTCTGTGACCCTGCTGGGAAAATTCACCCTGTCAGTTTGTCTTGGTGACCAATGTCAGTAATGAGAAGGTCAAAATGCTTCAGTTGTCACTGGAACAGGAGTTGAGGGTAAATATTCCAATGGTAACACCTGTTCCAGTGTCAGCTGTCTAAGAGGGAATTTAATCTTTTAGAGGGATTTCCTCTCATTACCTGTTGTGTTTTTGCAACAGGAAACCAAGGGAAATCTATTTCTCCAATATATCACAGAAAGCAAAAAAAATTATAACCCTTCCCTACTGTTTTCAAAATGTAGTAAAAACTTTTTGGCTTTGTATATTCTTTAAACAGTAGGGGGCTTTCATGTCAGTAAGTTAGATAACATTATAGTTTTTAGATCAGTATTACAAGAAGACATTAAGCTTTTTTAAAAGGAGAATTTAGCTTTGACAGTCTATGTATTTTCCTGTACAATGTCCACTATGCTTGTCATTTAATCTTTCCATTGTATCTCATTCTAGGGAAGGAATATGGCAAAGGAGACAGCAGATACATTATGTGAGTATCAAGAATATTTACTTCTTAGGGGCCCAGATATTAAGGCCCCTTTCACATGGGCTCCTCCGCTAAGCAGAATCTGCTTGCTCAGCGGGGAATCTCTCCGCTAATCCCTGCTGAGCAGGCGGATGACAAGTCCGCTATGCTATGCAGAGCGGACACACAGTCCCGCTCTCCTCTATAGGGCAATCAGATATAAACAGACCGCCTGTCCGTTTCCACCTGATCTGCCGGACAGATGGGGAATAGGACCACCATCCGTCTGTTTTTGGTGGACAGGATCAGATCGGATGTAGGCAGGTGTCAGCGGACATGTGCCCACTGACAACCGCCGCTCCGTAGAAGAAACTGGGGGGCCTGATCAGGTCCGCCTGTCAGTTTTTCAGACGGACTTGATTGGACAGCCCGTGTGAAAGGGGCCTAAGTGTAGCCCCTGACATTTCCATCTCTTATGGAGTTTGGAAGTCTTCAATAAAACACAGACCCCACCTCAGAGGACTGAGCATAATCTGATACTTGGGAGTTTTGAGTGTTCCCACCTACTTATTTGTGGTTCAGCCCCTCTTGATATGTTTTTCATAATCTAAAATATATAAAAAGTCAAGAAGAGAGAGTGGGAACCCCCATAAAGGTTACAACAGGTCTGCACACCTAGGAAATCACTATTGGGTGGACTGAACCACTAAAAATGATGAAAAATGCTGAACAGAACCTGCAAGGGCTGATTTCATAAATATCATGGACCTTCTGCATCTGCTCCGAGGCCTTCAAATCACTATTTTGCAACAACAGTGTCATCTGTGTATATGTAGACATAGACAAGCCATGTGAAAATGTAAAATACCTGATGGAAACCTGTCATATGAGTATCTGTACGCTGAAAGGGAACTGCTAGTTAAAAAAAAAAAAAAAATTCCTCCTTAGTATCAGAACTTTGTACCTCAAGTGTATATCTGCTTATTACAATTGTCAGAAGTCAGCTTGTCTTGTTGCTCTTTTCCATTATATCTAATATCTTGCCATTTCTCCCACAGAGCTGATAATTTCACCGTTTGCATGGAAACCATCACCGCCTGGGCTTGGGGTCCGCTCAGCGTCTGGACTGTCATCTCCTTCTTGCAGAATAAGCCATACCGTTTTGTGCTGCAGCTCATCGTGTCACTTGGTAAGGGGAAGGCACGCATTGGGACTGGGTGTTGAGCCCATGTATACAAGTTAGAGCAGTGAAAATTGTGTTGTGATAACAGCCAATTACTCAAAACTTTTGCCTAGAGCTGGAAAGTGTTAGAACCTCTATCCGATCTATATTGTGGTCTGTGTGCATATAGGGAAATTCCCACACACTTCCTGTCTTCATGACCACTGTACAATAATGGTACTCCCAACAGTCGCAATTTCAATTACAAACAGTCATCATCTTCAGCGCTCATCGGAAAGGTCAAACTCGCATTTCTGAAGGCCTGTAAATGCTTGTGTTACAGCCTCCCGATCAGTTCTCCAGGTAAACGCTTGTAGCAACAGAAATCGCTCCGTTTTATTCCCCCTCCTAACTCTTTGGTCATTCTTGACAGACTAGCTAAACAGGATTACAGCTTCAAATCACCTGAGGCTTTCCACCTCTTCTCCAATATATTGGGCAGGAACTTGACGCACAGTCATAGGATTAAATCAAATGCCTCTGATGAAGTTATTGGATTTAACATGTTAGCCATGCTAGAGCTGGCATTTGTAATTGTTTTTACTTAGTTTAAAAAAAATTGAGTTATTCTGTGCTGGCTTTGTTTGTTTTAAATTCTGTGACTGTATATCAAGTTCCTGCCCGATATACTAGAGGAGAGGTGGAAAGTCCTAGGTGATTTGCAGCTGTAATTCTGTTTAGGGCCCTTGCACAGAGGCGTCAAGCTGCTTTGTGTTCCTTCCAGCATTCTGGTGCACCCAAGAGGGATGGGTGCAGCATCCAGCTCCACTGCCTGCAGTCTGTCAGTGTCTATGGCAGGTTGTAATTGCTGTATCTAATGGTACTTGCATTTAAGGCCCTATGTGTTTATGGGCCCGAATGCCCATAATGCAGAAGAGCTGATGATCAGGAGGCTGTAACACAAGCATTTATAGACCTCCAGTCAAGTGAGTCTGACATTTCTGGTGAGTGCTGAAGCTGATGAGAATTTGTGAGTAATTGAAGACGCGGCTATAGGAGCACCAGTATTGTTATCTGGTGACACAGGATTCGTTGGATGAACTGCGGCTGGACGACAATATATATATGTGGTGTTGATGTTTGTGTAATAATTGATCACCACTGTCACACAAGGTGATGCTTAGATAGGACGTGAAGGGAAATTTCCTCAGTTGTCACTAAAGCAGCCCATAGATGACTCGATTTTCTTTCTGTGTTGATGTGGAATGCCTCCCACAGTGCTGTTATCTTGCGGGGCGGGGGGGGGGGGGGGGGGAGTGGATGTGGCAGGGGGCACGGGGAGCTTTTCTGGCTGGCAGAACACAATGATAACTTCTAGAGGTTATAGCCGCCAGCAGTAATCTTATGTAAAAAAAATCCAACAGGCTGTTTGTATCCAAATTGATCGCTGAATTAGTTTGGGTACAATAAGTCTGCCCATACTTGGATCAAATCTCAGGCCGGTCCCTGCTGCACCAAATGAATTTTGATCCAAGTACGGCGGCCTTAAGATTCCTATAAAATACAGCAACGTGTGCACAACTAGTGCAAGCATTTACTGATTGCCTTAGTACACCCAGCCATAGTTTTTTGTATGTATATGGTGACTAAACTCCTGGAAAAATGCAAATATTCATAAAGAGCTATTCTAACAGCTGTATACATCTAAACATGGGGCACAAAAATATATTTACTCATTTCCGGGAAAAAAAAAAAACTCCTGCGTCCCCATTCCAGAGTCCCCATTCCAATGACAGTCATACACGGATAGAGACTGTCATAGCCTTTATTAGTGGAGGCTGGCACAGACAGTGTGCATTGACCTCCAGTATGAGTGGAACAGACATGAGTGGTCTTTTACAGTAAACAGTGCAAAGTGCAGTATCTAGTGGAAAACAATTTATTGACGTCAGACCAGAACGAGTTAGATTTTGACTGGCTGCTGTAAGAACTGGACTTTGCACTTAACTCTTTGATCCTGCACTTATTGATTGAATAAGTCTGCAAATATCTGACTCTTCTCTTTCTTCACAGGTCAGCTTTATGGAGATGTCCTGTATTTCTACACTGAATACCGGGAAGGTTTCAGTCACAGTGAGATGTGGCATCCGATCTATTTCTGGTTTTACTTTGTATTCATGAACTCTCTGTGGATAGTCATCCCATTTTCGCTGATTGTGGATGCCTGGGTCAACCTCAGCCAGGCGCAAGGGACAGCGGATGCTGCACGGCCTAAAAGCAAAGCTAAACGGAACTGAAAGTGGACAACCTATTTAGAGAGTACATGACTGTCACAAATACCATTTGAAATACAGAGCTGTGTGCACTGTGCAGTTATTCTTTAATCATGTTTTATCTGTCAAGGTGATCTCTGTTAAAATGAGACTTTTTATTTTTTTGTAACAGGTGCTGTTTTTATTGAAATGTTTAGTCTATACTTTTAACTTTTACATTAATATCACATTTTACACAACTGTGTTCGGACTGTGTGTGATCTTCACTTGGCTGCAGGAAAAAGCCCCAAGAACATCAGAAAAATGTTTTCCAGGTCTTGTACAAACACTGTAGGCTAAGAAATGGCTACAAAAAAGGATGGTTACCTTAAGGCTGTGTGCAGTTTAGAACATGGATACTTAACTCTAAAACTGGGATCTCCAAACAAAGGGCCAGGTTCTAGGGGGCTAGACTGTGGCCAGTGGGAGTAGAGAATGCCCAACATCAAAGGGAGTGTATAATGTCTCAGGCCTGGTGGTCAGTGGGAGTCCAACCCGTGTGCCGCAATTTGGAAACTACTGTTTCATCATGTGAGGGATGATTTACTGAACGCACATAAACTGTGTTAGCTGGCTCAGGAGGGGAGAGTAGCAGGGAGGCATCTTGCTATCCTAGGCTACAGATCTCTGTGTTTTTATTGATGCACACAGTGTAGGGAGACATCACTCTAATATCTACATGCAAGGGTGCCACCATAGGATGCTGCAAGAGAAAGGAGTCAACCTGAAACAGGAAACCTGGGGAAGTGGCATTGGAACCATCTTAAACAACAACACAGGCAAGGGTTAAAAGATAGTTGCATATTCATTCATCGTCAATGCAGCACATTTTTAGGTACAGGTGTGGCACCATTTTGGCCCCATAGGCTTCAATGGAAATGCACCAAAAACATGTGTAAACACATGTAAGTATGTTTGTAGTGTGTTTTTGACAGAGTTTTGGCTATAAAATTCAGTCTCCTCCTATTAAAAAAAATGCATCGGCATTAAAAATGCATCAAAAATAATAATGTCGCCCTACAAAATTGCACTGAAATTCGCAACAAGTCATAGCTGCACTAGTGTGAACCTAGTCTTAGAGCAGAAACGGTTTTGAGAATTTTCACACAGTATCTCACAATATGTAAATATTTTATTATATCTTTTCATGTGACAACACTGAAGAAATTATACTTTGCTACAATGTAAAGTAGTGAGTGTACAGCTTGTATAACAGTGTAAATTTGCTGTCCCCTCAAAATAACTCAACACACAGCCATTAATGTCTAAACTGCTGGCAACAAAAGTGAGTACACCCCTAAGTGAAAATGTCCAAATTGAGCCCAAAGTGTCAATATTTTGTGTGGCCACCATTATTTTCCAGCACTGCCTCAACCCTCTTGGGCATGGAGTTCACCAGAGCTTCACAGGTTGCCACTGGGGTCCTCTTCCACTCCTCCATGATGATATCACTGAGCTGGTGTATGTTAGAGACCTTGCGCTCCTCCACCTTCCATTTGAGAATGCCCCACAGATGCTCAATAGGGTTTTGGTCTGGAGACACGCTTGGCCAGTCCATCACCTTTACCTTCAGCTTCTTTAGCAAGGCAGTGGTCGTCTTGGAGGTGTGTTTGGGGTCGTTATCATGCTGGAATACTGCCATTCGGCCCAGTCTCCGAAGGGAGGGGATCATGCTCTGCTTCAGTAATCTCACAGTACATGTTGGCATTCATGGTTCCCTCAATGAACTGTAGCTCCCCAGTGCCAGCAGCACTCATGCAGCCCCAGACCATGACACTCCCACCACCATGCTTGACTGTAGGCAAGATACACTTGTCTTTGTAATCCTCACCTGGTTGCCGCTACACATGCTTGACACCATCTGAACCAAATACACATATCTTGATCTCATCAGACCACAGGACATGGGTCCAGTAATACATGTCCTTAGTATGCTTGTCTTCAGCAAATTGTTTGCAGGCTTTCTTGTGTATATTCTTTAGAAGAGACTTCCTTCTGGGATGACAGCCATGCAGACCAATTTGATACAGTCGGCGGCGTATGGTCTGAGCACTGACAGGCTGACCCCCCACCCCTTCAACCTCTGCAGCAATGCTGGCAGCACTCATACATCTATTTCCCAAAGACAACCTCTGGATATGACGCTGAGCACGTGCACACAACTTCTTTGATTGACCATGGCGAGGCCTGTTCTGAGTGGAACCTGGCCTGTTAAACCGCTGTATGGTCTTGGCCACCGTGCTGCAGCTCAGTTTCAGGGTCTTGGCAATCTTCTTATAGCCTAGGCCATCTTTATGTAGTGCAACAATTATTTTTTTCAGATCCTCAGAGTTCTTTGCCATGAGGAACTTACAGTGACCAATATGAGAGAGTGAGAGCGATAACATATCAAATTTAACACACCTGCTCCCCATTCATACCTAAGACCTTGTAACACTAACGAGTCACATGACACCGGGGAGGGAAAATGGCAAATTGGGCCCAATTTGGACATTTTCACTTAGGGTGTTGTTGGCAGCGGTTTAGACATTAATGGCTGTGTGTTGAGTTATTTTGAGGGGACAGAAAATTTACACTGTTATACAAGCTGTACAATCACTACTTTACATTGTAGCAAAGTATCATTTCTTCAGTGTTGTCACATGAAAAGATATAATAAAATATTTTAAAAAATGTGAGGGGTGTACTCACTTTTGTGAGATACTGTGTGTACATTATATATACAGGCATGTACTGGCCATCGGGACTACCGGGAGTTTCCCGGTGGGCCGATGGCTCAGTGGGCCTGTTTCAGTGACAGACAGCCTGTCAAAATAATGGATGCGCGGCCCGTGCAGCCATTATTTTGAGCACTGCTGTACTGCCGGCCCTACCATGGGACCGAGGCGGCAATTTAGGGGTGGACTTGGCCGGGATGGTGGGAGTTGGCTGGGTGCTTTAGTGTTTCACTGCCGACCCGCCCACCACCTGTGGCACAGAGTACTTCCTTTTGCCGCTGCGATAGGTTACTGTAAGGTCACGCATGCTGGTGGGCGGGGAAATCCTCCGACGGACGCTGCCGCTCCATCCCTGATCATCCCTGATGTCAGTGTGTGCGCAGTGGGTGACAGCCGGCTCGGTGCAGCTGCCCTAGAGGAGAGGATTCGCACACTGCTCCTCAGCCAGCTTGTGACAAACGCTGCTTCTCCCGCCCCTCTCTCCCTGCCCATGCGTTGCATCTATGAAGAGCAAGAGGGAGCAGGAAGATTAAACAAGCAGCCGACAGCCACATTAAAGCCCCCCCCCACCATTCAAGTGAGTTAGCTGAGCACTGACCAGACCCGGACCCCTCTCTCCCTCCTCTCTTTCTCTCTGCCCCTTCTCTCTCTCTCTTCCCCCCTCTCTCTCTCTCTTCCCCTCTCTCTCTCTCTGCCCCTTTCTGCCCCCTTCTCTCTCTCTGCCCCCTTCTCTCTCTCTCTTCCCCTCTCTGCCCCCTTCTCTCTCTCTCTCTGCCCCCTTCTCTCTCTGCTCCTTCTCTCTCTGCTTCTCTGCCCCCTTCTCTCTCTCTGCCCCCTTCTCTTTCTGCTTCTCTGCCCCATTCTCTCTCTCTGCCCCCTTCTCTCTCTCTCTCTTCCCCTCTCTGCCCCCTTCTCTCTCTCTGCCCATCTCTGCCCCCTTCTCTCTCTGCCCCTCTCTGCCCCTTCTCTCTCCCTCTCTCTGCCCCCTTCTCTCTCTCTCTCTTTTCCCCTCTCTGCCCCCCCTCTCTCTCTCTGCCCCCTCTCTCTTCTTTCTCTGCTTTCTCTCTCTGCTTCTCTGCCCCCTTCTATCTCTCTGCCTCTTCTCTCTCTCTGCCTCTCTGTCCCCTTCTCTCTCTGCCTCTCTGCCCCCCTCTCTCTCTCTGCCTCTCTGCCCTCTTCTCTCTCTCTGCCTCTATGCCCCCTTCTCTCTCTCTGCCTCATTCTCTCTCTCTCTGCCCTCCTCTCTCTCTGTCCCTCTCTGCCCCTTCTCTCTCTCTCTCTCTGACGCTATCTGCCCTCTTCTCTCTCTCTCTACTACTCTGCCCCCTTCTCTCTCTCTCTCTCTCTGCTCCTTCTCTCTCTCTGCCTCTCTGTCCCTTCTCTCTCTTTGCCTCTCTGTCCCCTTCTTTCTCTCTGCCTCTCTGTCCCCTTCTCTCTCTCTCTCTGCCTATCTGCCCCTTCTCTCTCTCTCTGCCCCCTTCTCTCTCTCTCTCTGCCCCTTCTCTCTCTCTGCCTCTCTGCCCCCTTCTCTCTCTGCCCCTTCTCTCTCTCTGCCTCTCTGCCCCCTTCTCTCTCTCTGCCCTCTTCTCTCTCTCTCTCTCTGCCTCCCTGCCCCCTTCTCTCTCTGCCTCTTCTCTCTCTCTGCCCCCTTCTCTCTCTCTCTCTGCCTCTCTGCCCCCTTCTCTCTCTCTGCCTCTCTGCCCCCTTCTCTCTCTGCCCCCTTCTCTCTCTCTGCCTCTCTGCCCCCTTCTCTCTCTCTCTCTGCCCCCTTCTCTCTCTCTGCCTCTTTGCCCCTTCTCTCTCTCTGCCTCTCTGCCCCTTCTCTCTCTCTGCCTCTCTGCCCCCTTCTCTCTCTCTCTCTGCCCCCTTCTCTATCTCTGCCTCTCTGCCCTCTTCTTTCTCTGCCCCCTCTCTCTCTCTGCCCCCTTCTCTCTCTGCCCCCCTCTCTCTCTGCTCCCTTCTCTCTTCCTCCCTCTCTCTTTGCCCACTTCTCTCTCTGCCCCCTTCTCTCTGCCTCCCTCTCTCTCTGCCCTTTTCTTTCTCTGCCCCCTTCTCTCTCTCTGTCCCTTCTCTCTCTTCCTTCCCCCTTCTCTCTTTGCCCCTTTCTCTCTTTGCCCCCTTCTCTCTTTGCCCCCTTTTCTCTCTGCCCCCTTCTCTCTTTGCCCCCTTCTCTCTTTGCCCCCTTCTCTCTCTGCCCCCTTCTCTCTCTGTCTATCTCTCTGCCCCCTTCTCTCTGTGCCCCCTTCTCTTTCTGCCTCTCTCTCTCTCTGCCCCCTTCTCTCTCTGCCCTTTCTTTCTCTGTCCCCTTCTCTTTTTTGCCCCCTTCTCTCTTTGCCCCCTTCTCTCTGCCTCCCTCTCCCTCTCTGCCTCCCTCGCTCTCTCTGCCCCCTTCTTCATCTGCCCCCTTCTCTCTCTGCCCCTTCTCTATCTGCCCCCTTCTCTCTCTGCCTCCCTCACTCTCTCTGCCCCCTTCTCTCTTTGCCCCCTTCTCTCTCTGCCCCATTTCTCTCTCTCTGCCCCATTTCTCTCTCTCTCTGCCCCATTTCTCTCTCTCTGCCCCCCTCTCTCTCTGCCCCTCTCTCTCCGCCCCCTCTCTCTCTCTTTACGCCCCTCCCTTTCTCTCTCTCTCCTCTCCCTTCCTCTCTTTCTCCCCCTCTCTTTCTCTTTTCCGCTCTCCCCCCCTCTCTCTCTCTCTCTCTCTGCCCTTCCTCTGGCAGCAGGTGACGGTGACAAGTGACACACTGCATTTGGTGGCAGGTGACGGTGGCATGTGACACATTGTATCTGGGGGCAGGCGGCGGGGGGCATGTGACATGCTGCATCTGGTGGCAAGCGACGGTGGCAAGTGACACGCTGCATCTGGTGGCAGGCAATGGTGAGACGCTGCATCTGGTGGCAGGCGGCGGTGGCAAATGACATTCTGCATCTAGTCGCAGGCAATGGTGACACACTGCATCTGGTGGCAGGTGACAAGCTCAGGGTTCCCACTGATTCTGCATTCTGGTGAGTTGAACTATTTCATTATATATTACAATGTAGTAATAGAAATAATGTGATTTGATCATCCTGACACCATATTAAGCATGGTATCGGGATGTTTTCAGTGCTAGCACCAGCCATTCACTCGACAAATCACCCCCACCGCTGAATTCCCTGTCAGCCCTGAGACTACATCCCCCCTGGTCCTTGGCAAAATTGTCCCTGAATGGCAGTCTGGAAATGTGGTCACCCTACCAGAGGGCAAGGTGGCAATTTCCCCCCTGGCCGCTCTGATGCCCCATACAAAGGCCGCACCACTTCCCTTTAGATCCATCCCAAACTCAATAAGTATCCATATTGTGCATTTGCGTATAGTTTTATATACTGTTTTGGTGCATGTTTGCAAAAAATAAAGTGGGCCGGTCTGGGTGAAGTCCAGGGCCAAATTTTTGTCCCAGTCCAGCCCTATATATATATATATATATATATATATATATATATATATATATATATATATATATATATATATATATATATATATATATATATATTTATTCCCACATCAATGGTGCTGGTTTATGAGCGTGATCCAGGTCATTTGGCGATGTGACAATATTGTCATTTTTTTAAAGTGGAAGGGAGGATTGTGGATTTATTACTATTTTTCCATTTTCTTTCCTACCCATGACGTAAAGGATCAGTGTTCTAATTTGCACATGGCTCTATGGTAACCATGTTTCAGTTTTGCTTTTATACCTTATTTCTGTCCATGTTAGCTGGGGTTTTTTTTTGTCGATTTGCTGACATCCTCTTCATTATGAAGATGAGTTGGTGAATACTGAATTTGGTGTTCCGGAAGAGTTTTTAAAGCGGGGGTCCACCTATCTATCGTTTTTTTTTTTTGGAGTTCATTCACAAACTTTTCTTCTCATGATTATCTACTCACACGTTCTGTGTAATAAGTCCGCCTGTGTCCGATTTCGTTGTAAAGAATAACTTATAAAATTCACTGAAGGCGGTTTCCATCTTCATTGTGGGCATTTGAAGCCCACAAGCATGTATTTCCTGGATGCGGTGAATGCTGTGCTCCCAGCATTCACCAAGATGTTGTGATGACGCTGTTGCACAATGCATGCTGGGAAGCCTGAGACTAGCTCCCAGGGGACTGTGGGAGGTCTGGGAGAGGCTAGAAACACGCCTACTCCCATGGGAGGAAAACCAGGAAGCGCTAAGAAGATTAGAAAAAAAAAAGGTAATTACGGCGATTTAAATTTTTTTACACAGCATGTCAGCATCTAGGCAAGGAAGAAAATGCATAGAGATAATGTTCAAAATTTGGGTGGAACCCCGCTTTAATTGTGTTTTGATTCTTGTACAACCACTGTTCTTTGTCCTACAGATATACTTCTAGATTAATCAATTCCCACATATAATCAATATGCCCAATGCTGAGGGTATGTCAGTGGTGTATCCTCAATGAGTGCAATGTGTGCAGGACACACAGGGCCTCAAGGGGGATGGGGCCCACTGTGCTTTTACACACTGCACACATTGATTCCTGTCAGCAGCCTGCACTCTGCTTCTTTCCACCTCTCAACACCCCTCGCCACCGCCGCCATCATCATAGCTGTCTGGCTGTTAGGACCACTGGCATCCTAGTAACAGATGACCTGTTTCTCTAGCAGGCACAGCAGAAGGAAACTTCCTCTTTGCAGAAGGGCTCAAAAAGACCATGCTGTTTCCCTGCGGCCGCATTTTTTAAAATGTAAATATTCGCCAGCACAGCAAGGATCTTCATTTACGTCCAAGCTGTTTTTTGTTGAAGAAAGATCACATCACAAACAGTGTAGTGCACTACACTGTTTGTGATGTGATCTTTCTTAAAAAAAAAAACTAAAAAAAACATTTGGACGTAATTGAAGATCCTTGGTGTGCTGGTGAATATTTACATTTTATAGTGTATGTTCCACTATTCAGCTGGTGGTCACTACAGCACCTGGTACTTCATTCCAGCAATGTGTGCAATGAGAATATGGACCGCGCGTTTTAAAAACATGCCTGCAGAAAAACATGGGCACAGCAGGCCGTTTAAATGAATGGGCTTCCGTACCCAAGCAAACGCAGGCCGCACAGCCTGCAATAGTGTGAACCTAGGCTTAATGTAAAAGCGATCCAGTCGCTACCTTCCCAGACTCTCTCATCCCACCGGGAAGCTGGGGACTGAAGCCGGCAGTTCCACTGGTTTACCATAGAGATGATTGAGGACCAGAGCGTCCCAGATCGTCTATGGTATAAAAAACCAGAAGCGTTGAGTATTTGGTCATTTCCAGCTTCGCTTGGATGTAAACAAACCATTACTGGTTTGTAAAAGCGTCTAATCAAACTGATCTTGTTTTAAATTAATCCGTAGACCCGAACAGGTGCGGAAAGTCGCAAACAGACTCCTCGCCTATATTGGTAAAGTCCAACGGATAAACGTCCCCAAAGACCGTATGCTGTGCATTTTTGTCTGTGAACCGTTGACAACCTCATTGCAAACCCTCTATAGGCAAAAGCCTGCCACAATGGATCCATGTTTGCCTCTTAAGAGCTCCTATGCAGGCTTGGATTCGCCCCGTGCCACCTCATATTAATACAGTGAAACAGGTTCTGTTGGCCCTTTTCAACCTTAAGAAATTAGACACAATCATTCAAAACTATAAATCTGCCTGACGCCTAATGACGCCAAGGTTTGCTAATCTGACAGAGCACCGCTGCTTTTACAATGAAACATGTAAACAGTCAGACGGATTTCTAAATAATATATTTCACCATATAAGCTCCGTTTACTGGTAAAAATAAGTGTCAAATGCAGAACTCCGGTGGGTGTAACAAGATGTCCGCTTGCTCCCTAATCTGATAAAACACCGGCGGCACCAGGAATCAGTGGGGACAGCAGCAGTCATTGCTTCTAACTACATACACTGCCCAGCGGTGTATGTACAGTAGTTAGACGCTCCGATCCTGGTGTCTGTCTCCCCCTTCCCCGGTAGTGTCCTGCACTCGCTGTGTGATCTCTGCTTTGCCTCCCCCTCCCACCAACACTGCCGTGTAGGCTTGGCTACTGAATCACAGAATCGAATCAGTGAATCAACTCACTACAGAGTTTGAAGGAATCGATTAATGAAAGTGATTCTGATTCAATTAATTGTCAAAGATCCTCCCCTTTCAGGATGAGTAGGGAGGGAGCTGAAAACAACAGCCTCAGCTCATGATTTGTAAAATGAGCTATAACATGATTAGCTGCGTGAGCCATCAAGTCTCTGAATAAGGCACCTTTCACACTTGTACGACTTGGGACTGCAAAGTCGCATGACAAGTCGCTCCCCATGATTTCCAATGACAACCGTTCATATTAGTACAACTTCAAGTCATGCCGACTTCAAAGTAGTCCCTGCACTACTTTGGTCCGACTTTGATCCTACTTCAGCCCATTGAATATCACAGTTGGATCGCCGTCTTAACTGATCCGACTTTGACATGCGACTTGTGCTCTGATGATCTTGAAGGGGAACTCCACGCCAAATAAAAAAAAAAAAAAAACGGCATGGGTTCCCCCTTCAAGAGCATACCAGGCCCTTCTGTCTAGTAGGGATTTTAAGGGGAACCCCCACGCTGAAAAAACTGCGTGGGGGTCCCCCCCAAAATCCATACCAGACCCTTATCAGGGCACACAGCACGGCAGGTCAGGAAAGGGGGTGGGGACGAGTGAGCACCGCCCTTTCTGAACCCTACCAGGTCGCATGCCCTCAACATGGGGGGGTGGGTGCTTAAGGAAAGGGGGGGCCTTGT
This sequence comes from Aquarana catesbeiana, assembly GCF_042186555.1. Classification (NCBI taxonomy): domain Eukaryota; kingdom Metazoa; phylum Chordata; class Amphibia; order Anura; family Ranidae; genus Aquarana; species Aquarana catesbeiana. The sequence continues at coordinate 220,562,866 of NC_133332.1, forward strand.
GCCCCACCCCAAAAGCACCTTATCCCCATGTTGATGAGGACAAGGGCCTCTTCCCAACAACCCTGGCCGTTGGTTGTCAGGGCCTGCAGGCAGGGAGCTTATCAGAATCTGGAAGCCCCCTTTAACAAGGGGGCCCCCAGATCCCGGCCCCCCACCCTATGTGAATGAGTATCGGGTACATTGTACCCCTACCCATTCACCTAAAAAAAAGTGTCAAAAATAAAACACAGTACACATCTTTTTAAAGTAATTTATTAAGGCAGCTTCAGCGTTGCTTCCGATTTCTTCTCCCCCTCCGGGTCTTCTCCGCTTTCCGCTAATGTCTTCTAGCCCTCTCCTGTTCTTCTCCCTCTGTCCGCTGTCTTTTGCCTCTGCTGGGTCTTCTCCACTGTCTTCTCCCTCTGTTCTTCTTCCGATGTTGACTACGGGTTTCTGCGTGCCTCGTTCACACTTCTCCACAGCTGTAACCTGTGGGAAAGAGCGGTGCACAAAACTACAATACTGCTGCAGTTTTCCTCACCACTCCACAGGTTTCTGCAAGAGCTTACATTTTTATGTGCGGTCGCTCAGCTCAGCTGAGCAGCTGTACATAGAAATGAATGGAATGTCACAAAGTGATATTCAATAAAGTTTAGGGGGAAAAAAGGGAAAATGGCACTATTCCCCCTCTGCCAGCGGAACATTTTTCTCTGCAGGTAGCGTGAATGTACTCTCATTGAGCCAGGCAATTCATGTTGCAATTCCACACTTTGAGATCTTCCCCTTAATGCGTTTTACCCATCCAGGCTTAATATTAGAGTAAGAGGGTGGTCCCCCATACCGGGATTTGCAACATGTATTGTCTGGCTTAATAACATTTGTTGGAGGAAATTATGTCACCAGTATACAGCTCCTTGGCTTTGCACATTATTTCCATAGTGGTGAACTAGGGCAGAAAGTGAGGGAAAATAATTCTAGCAGTGACCAGACAGTATTAAAAACTTGACAGGGGTTCTAACCCTCCCCCACTCAATCAAAAACAAAACTAGATGAAATTAAATGTAAATGAACTTAGCAGATTTATCTCTCTCTCTATGTCTGATGTAAATTTATTAGCTGCAAAGCAAACAGTCAATTTGATTACTAATGGTACATAGCTTCCATCTGTAATATGTTCCAATTAAATTAGAACTAAAGGCAAAACATTTTTTTTTCATTTTGGATAGAGCAAGGGAGGGCTATAACCCCTATCAGAATTTTTTCGCCATCTGTGTCCCCTTGCAGAGATTTCCCTTAACATCCTGTCCCATAGCCAAACAGAAGAACCCTGCAAATTAAGGTAATTCCTTGAGGACCCCAAGGTCACCAGAACTAGTGTCCCCAGTGGAAAATCTCCCCTCTATTACTTTTCTGGGGACAACCCAAAACGTAGGATTTTCCTTTACTTTCACTTTCAATGATAATGGTATACAGGCAGTGGCAGCCCGTCCATATATATGACCTGTGGGGTATACATTGTACATATATGACCTGTGGAGTATACCATGATCTGTGAGGCTGCGCTATATACCATGATCTGTGATGCTGCGCTATATACCATGATCTGTGATGCTACGCTATATAACATGATCTGTGATGCTGCGCTATATACCATGATCTGTGATTCTGCGCTATATACCATGATCTGTGAGGCTGCGCGATATATACTCTTTTCTGTGATGCTGAGCTATTTACTCTGCCTTGTGATGCGGAGCTATTCACTCTGTCCTGTGATGCTGGGGCTACATACTCTGTCCTGTAATGCTGGGCTGTATACTCCTGACACTATGGGTGGAAGCAAGTGGAATACAGGGGACAGAGTGGGTGGATTCTATAAGGGGTGGGACTTATGAGAAGTGTAAGGGGTCAAAAAGGAAGGGCGGGTTCTGGCGTCCCCCCCCCCCCCATCCTAAAACTACTCCAGCCACCGCTGTATACAGGGTAAATAGAGAGGGGGAATCTGACAAGCATTCTAATCCCTATCCACTAAAAAAAAAGTTTTGCATTTAGTTATACTTTAACTGCCTGTCATTACACAGGCATGCTTCAGAATATATTACAACATTCTTTGAAAAATGACAGCAAAGATCTGATTATGCTGTTTTACATCCGTTTTCCGTGTTAAAAAACACGGAAGTCACAAAAAAAAGTCACAGTGGAACTTGCAGACGGGGACTAGCAGGTTGACATTTTCAGTTTGGCCTTAGTTTAATAGCTAAATGAACTGTAAATAGTGGAGTCATTGTGACAGGACATTCACCATGTAGGAAGTTCCTGTTTTAAGTCATGTACAAAACTGACTTTCACTTTCAGAGATCTCCCACACTTCTGCAGAGACAGACTGAAGAATCAAAGACTGCAATCTACATCATCAGCACGGTTAGTAAATGGCACAGGAGACAACAGAGAAAAGAATGCGAGTGCTAAATAGTGACTTCTGAAATATTCTTTTCAGGTTTGATACAGGTTACGGCAGGCAGACACATGCATGAGCTTAAATTCAAAATTGGGCATTTGTTGCAGGCAGTTTGAGTTATGGTGGAAAAAAAAGGTTTTTTTTTTTCATAGGTTTTTAATTTACTAAAATTATAATAGGTATTCTATTTTAGGAGCAAATTACTGAACAGACAGTACCTGCTTAGGCTGGATTCACACCTATGCAGTTTTAGTGCTTTTTGCATTTTGCAGATTTTCACTACAGAACATGTTCCATAGGAAACCATGTTAAATGGACTGTAGATGCAAATCTGCAAAATGCAAAAAGCACTAAAACTGCATAGGTGTGAATCCAGCCTTAGCTCCCATTTCTCCCGTTTCCAGAAATACAATCTCATTGCTAGGCCATGCTGTTTGATTAGCAGGATGTGATTGAATCTATCACTCTGATACAAGGGGGATAGTTGAAGCATAATGTAACAAAGAATAGATTGGCAGTTTTAAGCCCAACCTCGGGCTACAAACTCTTCTATATGTTTGCCCATGGAACCTGCACTTATGTCAGTAAGCAATGGCAGATAGTATCCATTGAGGTGGTTTTGCTGTCAGATATGAAATGCTAGAGAAGATTTCTCTTCTCTTCCTGTTCTGTCTGAAGTGGACAGAAATTCATTGGAAGTCCTACTTATGCAAACACTTACAGCAGTAAAATCCTGAAAGAGGCTCTAAACTTTGTTTCAGCTACTAGGAAATCTATATATATATAATATCCAATGATTGCCACAGCACACAAATCAGGGATACAAACTGGGCTAGGGTGCACAGCAAAGACTGTAGTGCATATAAACCAAAAAAAGAGAGCCGCACTCATGGGTCTTGAAAGGTGAACGCACAATGGCGTTTTAGTTCTACATTTTTGAAGAGGCACCAGCTCCTGAGGAAGACGAGCCTGTGCCTCTTTGATACATCGAATTAAACCGCCATTGTGCGTTCACCTTTCAAGACTCGGGAGTGCTGCTCTCTTTTTTGGTTTATATACATCTATATATACAGTATCTCACAAAAGTTAGTACACCCCTCGCAGTTTTGTAAATATTTTATTATATCTTTTCATGTGACAACACTGAAGAAATTACACTTTGCGACAATATAAATTAGTGAATGTACAGCTTGTATAACAGTGTAAAATAGCTGTCCCCTCAAAATAACTCAACATACAGCCATTAAATGTCTAAATGTCTAGGGGTACACCCCTAAGTGAAAATGTCCAAATTGGGCCCAATTAGCCATTTTCCCTCCCTGGTGTCATGTGACCTGTTAATGTTACAAGGTCTCAGGTGTGAATGGGAAGCAGGTGTGTTACATTTGGTGTAATTGCTCTCACTCTCTTGAACTGGTCACTGGAAGTTTAACATGGTAAAGAACTCTCTGAGGATCTGAAAAAAAGAATTGCTCTACATAAAGATGGCCTAGGTTATAAGAAGATTGCCAAGACCCTGAAACTGAGCTGCAGCAAAGTGGCCAAGACCATACAGCAGTTTAACAAGACAGGTTCCACTCAGAACAGGCCTCACCATGGTCGACCAAAGAAGTTGAGTGCACATGCTCAGCGTCATATCCAGAGGTTGTCTTTGGAAATAGATGTATGAGTGCTGCCAGCATTGCTGCAGAGTTTGAAGGGGTGGGGGGTCAGCCTGTCAGTGCTCAGACTATACGTCTCACACTGCATCAAATTGGTCTGCATGGCTGTTGTCTCAGAAGGAAGCCTCTTCTGAAGATAATGCACAAGTAAGCCCCCAAACAGTTTGCTGAAGACAAGCAGACTAAGAACATAGATTACTGGAACCGTGTCCTGTGGTCAGATGAGACCAAGATAAACTTATTTGATTCAGATGGTGTCAAGCGTATGTGGTGGCAACCAGGTGAGGAGTACAAAGACAAGTGTGTCTTGCCTATAGTCAAGCATGGTGGTGGGAGTGTCATGGTCTGGGGCTGCATGAGTGCTGCCGGCACTAGGGAGCTACAGTTTATTGAGGGAACCACAAATGCCAACATATACTGTGACATACTGAAGCAGAGCATGAACCCCTCCCTTCAGAGACTGGGCCACAGGGCAGTATTCCAACATAACGACCCTAAACACACCTTCAAGACGACCACTTCCTTCCTAAACCCTATTGAGCATCTGTGGGGCATCTTCAAACAGAAGGTGAAGGAGCGCAAGGTCTCTAACATCAACCAGCTCTGTGATGTCGTCATGGAGGCGTGGAAGAGGACTCCAGTGGCAACCTGTGAAGCTCTGGTGAACTCCATGCCTAAGAGAGTTAAGGCAGTGCTGGAAAATAATGGTGGCCACACAGAATGTTGACACTTTGGGCCCAATTTGGACATTTTCACTTAGGGGTGTACTCACTTTTGTTGCCAGCAGTTTAGACATGAATGGCTTTGTGTTGAGTTATTTTGAAGGGACAGCAAATGTACACTGTTATACAAGCTGTACACTCACTACTTTACATTGTAGCAAAGTGTCAGTGTTGTCACATGAAAAGATACAGTGCCTTGGAAAAAGTATTCATACTCCTTGACATTTTGTCATGTTACAACCAAAAAGTAAATGTATTTTATTGGGATTTTATGTGATAGACCAATACAAGTGGCACATAATTGGTCCAACATTTTTTACAAATAAATATGTGAAAAGTGTGGCACGCATTTGTATTAAGCCCCAGTGAGTCAATACTTTGTAGAACCACCTTTTTGGGTATGTCTCTACCAGCTTTGCACATCTAGAGAGTGACATTCTTCTTTGAAAAATAGCTCAAGTTCTGTCAAATTGGATGTGGAGCGTCTGAACAGCAATTTTCAAATCTTGCCACAGATTCTCAATTGGTTTTAGGTCTGGAATTTGACTGGGCAATTCTAACACATGAATATGCTTTGATCTAAACCATTCCATTGTAGCTCTGGCTGTTTAGGGTCATTGTCCCACTGGAAGGTCTTAAGTCTTCTGCAAACTCTAACAGGTTTTTTTCTAAGATTACCCTGTATTTGGCTCCATCTTCCCATCAACTCCGACCAACTTCCCTGCCCCTGCTGAGGAAAAGCATCCCCACAACATTATGCTGCCACCACCATGTTTCACAGTGGGGATGGTGTGTTCAGGGTGATGTGCAGTGTTTCTGCCACACATTGCATTTTGCTTTTAGGTCAAAAAGTTCAATTTTGGTCTCATCTGACCAGAGCACCTTCTTCCACATGTTTGCTGTGTCACCCACATGGCTTCTCACAAACTGCAAACGGGACCTTTATGGCTTTATTTCAACAATGGCCTTCTTCTTTCCACTCTTCCATAAAGACCAGATTTGTGGAGTGCACGACTAATAGTTGTCCTGTGGACAGATTCTCCCACCTGCACTGTAGATCTCTGCAGCTCCTCCAGAGAGTTACCTTGGGCCTCTTGGCTGCTTCCCTGATGAATGCTCTCCTTGCCCAGCCTGTCACTTTAGGTGGACGGCCATGTCTTGGTAGGTTTGCAGTTGTGCCATACTCTTTCCATTTTCGGATGATGGATTGAACAGCGCTCCGTGAGATGTTCAAAGCTTGGTATATTTTTTTATAACCTAATTCTGCTTAAAACTTCTCCACAACTTTATCCCTGACCTGTCTGGTGTGTTCCTTGGCCTTCATGATGCTCTTTGTTCACAAAGGTTCTCTAACAAACCTCTGAGGGCTTCAGAGAACAGCTGTATTTATACCAAGGTTAGGTGACACACAAGTGGACTCTATTTACTAAGTAGATGACTTCTGAAGGCAATTGGTTCCACTAGATTTTAGTTAGGGGTAGGGTGAAGTTGGCTGAATACAAATGCATGCCACACTTTTCACATATTTGTAAAAAAATAGGAAAACCATTTATTGTTTTAGTTTCACTTCACAATTATGTGCCACTTTGTGTTGGTCTATCGCATAAAATCCCAATAAAATTAATTTACGCTTATGGTTGTAACATGACAAAACATGGAAAATTTCAAGGGAAATACTTTTTCAAGGCACTGTATAATAAAATAAGCGTACTCACTTTTGTGAGATACTGTGTGTGTGTATATATAAATATATATATATATATATATATATATATATATATATATATATATATACACACACACACACACACACACACACACATTTGTGGAAGAGCAAACATGCCCGAAACTGGCATTCCGGTGTTTTGTTCACCGTGTCCTAAAGAATTTTCCTGATTCCCGAATTACGTTCACACATATGCGCATTGTGGTGGGTTTTGCATTTTGCAGAAACACACTACAGTCCATTTAACATGGTTTCCTATGGTACACATTCACATCTTTGCATTTTTTAAGAGATGCGCTTTTGGAAAGGGTCAGGGCCTTTTTTTCCACAGCAGATTGTGCTTTGCGTGTATAATAAACTTTAACGGAGTCGCACCAGTAATGCAAGTGATACGTTTTTGATGCTTTTTGTTCCTTTTTTTTTTTCTGGCTGCTAAGGACCAGTGGCGGCCGGTGGTAATTTTTTTTTGGAGAAGCGACAAACAGTAAATCGCCCCCCCCCCCCCCTCCCCGGTTGGGTCTGGAGCACTTACCCAGTCAATGGAGGGCAGCGCTTCTTCTTTGCTTGGCGGCAACGGCTCTCCCTTCCCCTGCTCCCCACGAGCATCACGGGAGCTTCCGTTTCCTCCCTCCTCTTCGGCAGCCAATTGAGACTCTTCTCTTTTTGGCCAATCGGAAAACGGGTCTCAGACCTGCTTCTGATTGGCTGGATTGAGGATCAGTGTTACAACAGCGAATAATAATTCGCTGTTGTACCACCTGGGTGGGCTTATTGTGCAATGCTCTGCGCCACGAGCCCACCCTATTTTGAAGCCTATTAGAGCCTATGGCTCTAATCAGGTGCTTCAAAAAAAAAAAATACCCCCGCCGCTGTAATTCAGGCGCCCAGCATCCTGAAAGGAGAAAGCTGCATGAATAGGGGGTGGCCGCGGCAGCTGTGGATAGATCCATGCTATGCATGAATCTATCCATTATTCGTATAGGTGTGGCGTGGATTGAGGGGGTGGTGCCCGGGCACCCCTAATGGACAGGCCGCCACTGCTAAGGAGCATTCCGGGAAGCCGGCCACCGCGTCCTTAACAACCGATGAATCATCAGCTGTCAGCGGGGTTCCCCGCTGGACTGCTGAATGTAAAAAAAAAAAAAAAAAAATATGCAGCAAAAAAATGTGATAAAAAGAATGGCGTGGGGGGGCGGATTTATAAATGATGGCCAGTGCTGCAAATATGTGGACGGAATTTTTGCAAATTAGAGTGTCCTGCAACGAAGCTGCAACACAACATCAAAATTGTCACTGATACTGTGGCAAATGGCTTCTGTTAGTTAGCTAAATACGGCCTGCAAACCCACCCATCAATATAGAAAAACCCGCCCTTCAGTTGACTAAACACGCCATGCAAGTGTCCAGGAAGAATAGCAGAAAAAGTTTTGTTTTGCAGCACTGGCCATCATTAAAAATTCTGCCCCCATCTTTGCAGCACTGGCCATTATTTATAAATCCGCCCCCAAATGACATGAACACGCCTCGGGAGCGCAGGCCACAATCTGACACAAAAATGTCTTCCGTCGGCTATTGTGTTCAGGCGCCGTCTCAACAGCTGATTGTAAAGTCAGCTGTTGTGCTGCATATGCGCCGTTCGTCCCGGGCACTTCTCGATAGCGGGCACTATCCGATGGAACACCAGATCCGAGAAAAAAAAAAAAAGAAGCTCCACACTTGTCAAAGGCTAACCGCCGACTGCCCGCTCCTCTGTCTGACAGTTCTTAAATAGGTAAGAATGCTGGGGTGGTAATGAAAACTACATGCAAAAACTCAGGTTTAAAAACGCACCGCAAAATGTGCCTGGAAAAATGCATCAACTGCAACCACATAGATGTGAGCCTAGACTTAAATACAATTTGATTACTGCATTTCGCTCCCAGTCCTTTTTGTATTTATAAAATGTTTATTAGGAGACAAAGCATTATCTTTGGGGTATATGACCTGTAAAACCTAGGCAGGACACTAAGGCCTCATTCACACGAGGCTGATCCGCTCAGCAGATCTCTCAGTTAATCTCTGCTGAGCTGGCGGATGACAGGTCTGTCTGTCTCTGCTCACTGAACAGGGAGGGGCCTGTCAGGGCGCCACTGATTCCTATGGAGAGAATGGACAAAACCCACAGCATGCCCGTTTTCATCAGATCTCATCCGATCCGCCAAGATGGATGGTGACCATACGTCTGATTTTAGCGGATTGGATGGCAGACGGCTGTCAGCGGACACATCTCCGCTGACATGCGTCTCCTCATAGGGGTCAATGAATGGCCCGCTCGGATCCACCTGAAAAATGTACAGGCGGATCCGAGCGGGCTTGCCGCGTGAAAGGGGCCCAAGAAACCTACACTCTCATCCAAAATTCTCCAGTATCTGAATGGCAGCAAAATGAGTGTTGATTGCACCAGCCAGTTTAATTCTGGCTATACCCTGTTGGAATTTCATCCCGTTCCTGATGAACTGGTAGAAATTTGCTTAGTGGGGACCTTATTGGCCCTATCCTGCCCAACATCCTTCTACTAAAAAAAAAAATTAAAGGACCTGAACTGTAAACTATTGGCCAAACAGTGGCTGCAATAAATCAGATGGAGCCTCTGTTTGGATAATCAGAATACAATTGGCCAGCATTAAATAATCATCCATCCGTTCTGTTAGCGTGGATGGAAGGATCTGTTAGATTTTTTTTGGCTAAACAAAACAAAATCTATCAGGTGTATGGCCAGCTTAAAGGGTAACTTCACTTTTGTGGGGGAAAAAAAATGGCAAAAAACTAAATAAATAATGTAGCATATACAATTGCTACACAAGTCTTGTAATTGAATGTTATTAAAAATCACCTTTCCTTTTCAATGTGCAATGCAATATAGCAGTCTGGAGGAGTTCTGTACGCAGAAATGTCATTTCCTGCTTTTCCCAGAAGTCTACACTAAGAAAAAAGTCAGATTATAGGCATCCTCTAACAAAAATGTCAGTTTTGGTGAGATAACAAAAGAGAAACTCCTGCGCTGCTGGCGGACTCCTAAACTAACAAGGGGACACTGCTGCAACACCTATAGTACTGCTCCAAACAGACAAAACAAAACTGAGTTATGGGGGGGAGTGGTGGTTGCGCTGTGATGGGGAGAGGATAAGAAAGGGGGGGGGACTATACTAAACTGGAGTGTATGTAACACACATGCCAAGTAACCCAAAAAAAGGGGGTCTATAACACACAAAATGACAATAGCCCACTGACTAGTGCCTGTGATGAGTGATTAAAATAACCACTAAATAAGTGTATAGCATGAAGGAAATAGAATGGCATCCAAATAAATAATGCACATAATAAAGGTGCAAACAAGCCAATGAGATAATAGCAAATGGTGAACAATGGGTGAATACAATATTAAGTGCATAGGTGAGTAGAGTAATATAAATAGATCCCATTAATAAACATGATAAGAAAACTTAAATCATGTGAAAAAATAAAAATATATAAAAAAATATATAAAAAACAATCCCACCACCAATGTGACACTTCTGAGTAAAGTCCAAAACCACAACAATGGATGTGTCAGGGGTAGAGGGGTGATCTGCGATGGGGGCACCTCAGTGTGCACAGGCCCCTTACCTTACAGCTGTAAGGTATACAGCATAAGTATTAGGCGCCCAGAGGGTGATGGAATCCAGGAAGTTGCAGCAAATGGTATAGCTCACAAATGTAGTGGTATCATATGTGAAGAAAAAAGATGAACAGCATATAGTGTGATACCGTTTGAGAAATAGAAACAGGCAGGCTGAGGGAGGGGGGAAGGGGGGGTTGCACTCACTTGTGACAGATGAGCGCAAGCCTCAAACCACGAGTGCCGAACTCGTATAATCCAAAACGCTGGCCAAAGGACCCTCTACCATCTCACTCCTCCTGTGGCTCCCCGCCCATCATACGTCATATAGGCAGTGTGGTATCAAGACAAGAAAACCGCATATAGCGTAATCCCGTATAAAACACTTTTATTAACATAAATAAGATCGCTAAAAACTTACACAAGGTGATAGCTGGGGGGTATAAAATTCCGCGAGCGCCGTGCTCGTAACATCAGCTGTTGTGTAGGCAACGTCCCGTGCTCCTGACGCGTATCGTCACGTCACGTGACTTCTTCAGAGGATAACACGGGATAGAAAGCCCATGCTTTTAAATGGTCCCTGTGTGATGGACACACGGCGGCCATTTTCCCGGAGACCGCCAGTAGTATATGGTAATGCACCAACTGGCGGCCATTTTCCCAGGGCTACTCATATATAAACAGACAAAAATGACATACTGATGCAGTGAACGCAGCCGTGACAAAAACTTATTAAGGCAGAAAAGGGAGAATCGCTCCCAAATCTACAAATCACACAACTATAGGGGGCTAGCACAATGCAATGTGGGAGAAGCAAAATAAAATTGCAAATAATGATGATAAGATTAATAATAGTAATAGATGTGTGAAAGCACTCCAGCATATAAAGCAGGGGGCTAATCACAACAAAAAAGGGTAATATTAAAATAGCTATCAGGACTGTATTATTAGGTCTTAAGGAAATATTTTTAATAATTTTTAATAATTTTTTAATACTAGATAAAAATAGACCATTATATATGGGTGTGGAAAAAATCATCACTACCATAAAAATATAAACTTCTAGAGTGTCAAAATAAAAACGCATGGGACATGAAGAACATATAAAGTTGAAAGAATAATAAAAAATGAAGAAATATAAAAAATGATATATATAAAAAAATATATATAAAAAACAGGAGCTCGGGAGGTGTCACACACCATCTGAACCAGTAATAATATAATATACAGATAAAAATTGCGCTGGTGCAAATATGCTGAAAAAAATGTATATATAAAATAACACATACTAGGCCACAGAATAGTATATACAGACCAAAGACTGGATGAATACAATGTATGGTTTACAATATATAATGCTAACTGACGGATGTGGGAGAAAATAAATACATTTTAAGGAAGTGGAGAAAGAAAAAAGGCAGAAAAGCGGGAGGCAAGAGGCATAGCTAAAAATCGCTTATGAAGCAATTTAAGTCGAACTCTATATTGAGTCCCCTTGGGGCCAAAGTGTCCAAGGAGAATATCCATTTAGACTCCAGTTTACTCAGAATCCTCACTTTGTGCCCTCCTCGCCATGGTTTAGTATAAGGTTCGATACCCCAAAATTTCAAGTGTCTAGGGTCTCTATTGTGATGTTTATCGAAATGCCTAGAAACAGGAGTCGCTATGGGGGCGAAATTCGCCCCAAGCGTAGCAGGATTGTTCATGTCCCAATGGGAGGAAGAAACAGTGTTTCGAGAGCCCCCTAAAGAGCTTCTGATGTTTAAAAGATACATTGACGATATCTTTATTTTATGGGAGGGTGACAAGGATCTTTTAACGACATTCTTTTCCAAACTCAATAACAATACTAACAATATTGTATTAACCTGGCAAATTGAAGAACAGTCCATTGCATTACTAGATTTAGAGGTCTCACGTATCAACAACCAATATATCACTAAGACCTTCTTTAAGAATGTTGATCACAATAGTTACTTGCCTACAAGCAGTTGCCACCATAGGAACTGGATATTCAATATCCCTAAAGGCCAGATAATGCGACTACGACGCAATTGCACCTTAGAGGAAGATTTCCAAGCACAGGCTAAGTCTATTGGAATGAGGTTCATTGACAAAGGATATGATCAGGATTTTATAGAGGAACAAATATTAGAGGTAGGACGGATGTCAAGACAGGAACTACTTGAGGATAAAACACCCACCTGCCAATTAGACTAAGTTCCCTTAGTCTTAGACTATAATTTTCAACATAAAAAAATTGAGAACATTGTATCTCGCCACTGGCATATCCTTAAATCAGATAAAGGCCTGGGAGAATTATTACCAGAGAAACCTAAATTTATTTATAAAAGAGCCTCCACCTTGAGAGACCGTCTAGTTAAAAGCGTGATTGATCCCCCCAAAAGATTATTCTCTTTCTTCACCGGTAAAGGATTTTATCCTTGTAAACGCTGCTACGCCTGTACCCGAACCAAGCATCCTAATGAAAAAGTTTTTTCTTTTCAATCCAATAGTAACGGCACTACCTTTGATATTAATGAATTTATCGGATGTAACACCGAGGGGGCCGTGTACGTGTTGGAGTGCAGTTGTGGCCTCCAATACGTGGGCCGCACCAAAAGGCTATTAAGAATTCGCATTAAGGAGCATGTTCAAAACATTATTAATGGTTTTGACAAACATAATGTTTCTAGGCATTTCGATAAACATCACAATAGAGACCCTAGACACTTGAAATTTTGGGGTATCGAACCTTATACTAAACCATGGCGAGGAGGGCACAAAGTGAGGATTCTGAGTAAACTGGAGTCTAAATGGATATTCTCCTTGGACACTTTGGCCCCAAGGGGACTCAATATAGAGTTCGACTTAAATTGCTTCATAAGCGATTTTTAGCTATGCCTCTTGCCTCCCGCTTTTCTGCCTTTTTTCTTTCTCCACTTCCTTAAAATGTATTTATTTTCTCCCACATCCGTCAGTTAGCATTATATATTGTAAACCATACATTGTATTCATCCAGTCTTTGGTCTGTATATACTATTCTGTGGCCTAGTATGTGTTATTTTATATATAAATTTTTTTCAGCATATTTGCACCAGCGCAATTTTTATCTGTATATTATATTAATACTGGTTCAGATGGTGTGTGACACCTCCCGAGCTCCTGTTTTTTATATATATTTTTTATATATATCATTTTTTATATTTCTTCATTTTTTATTATTCTTTCAACTTTATATGTTCTTCATGTCCCATGCGTTTTTATTTTGACACTCTAGAAGTTTATATTTTTATGGTACTGATGATTTTTTCCACACCCATATATAATGGTCTATTTTTATCTAGTATTAAAAAATTATTAAAAATTATTAAAAATATTTCCTTAAGACCTAATAATACAGTCCTGATAGCTATTTTAATATTACCCTTTTTTGTTGTGATTAGCCCCCTGCTTTATATGCTGGAGTGCTTTCACACATCTATTACTATTATTAATCTTATCATCATTATTTGCAATTTTATTTTGCTTCTCCCACATTGCATTGTGCTAGCCCCCTATAGCTGTGTGATTTGTAGATTTGGGAGCGATTCTCCCTTTTCTGCCTTAATAAGTTTTTGTCACGGCTGCGTTCACTGCATCAGTATGTCATTTTTGTCTGTTTATATATGAGTAGCCCTGGGAAAATGGCCGCCAGTTGGTGCATTACCATATACTACTGGCGGTCTCCGGGAAAATGGCCACCGTGTGTCCATCACACAGGGACCATTTAAAAGCATGGGCTTTCTATCCCGTGTTATCCTCTGAAGAAGTCACGTGACGTGACGATACGCGTCAGGAGCACGGGACGTTGCCTACACAACAGCTGATGTTACGAGCACAGCGCTCGCGGAATTTTATACCCCCCAGCTATCACCTTGTGTAAGTTTTTAGCGATCTTATTTATGTTAATAAAAGTGTTTTATACGGGATTACGCTATATGCGGTTTTCTTGTCTTGATACCACACTGCCTATATGACGTATGACGGGCGGTGAGCCACAGGAGGAGTGAGATGGTAGAGGGTCCTTTGGCCAGCGTTTTGGATTATACGAGTTCGGCACTCGTGGTTTGAGGCTTGTGCTCATCTGTCACAAGTGAGTGCAACCCCCCCTTCCCCCCTCCCTCAGCCTGCCTGTTTCTATTTCTCAAACGGTATCACACTATATGCTGTTCATCTTTTTTCTTCACATATGATACCACTACATTTGTGAGCTATACCATTTGCTGCAACTTCCTGGATTCCATCACCCTCTGGGCGCCTAATACTTATGCTGTATACCTTACAGCTGTAAGGTAAGGGGCCTGTGCACACTGAGGTGCCCCCATCGCAGATCACCCCTCTACCCCTGACACATCCATTGTTGTGGTTTTGGACTTTACTCAGAAGTGTCACATTGGTGGTGGGATTGTTTTTTATATATTTTTTTATATATTTTTATATATTTTTATTTTTTCACATGATTTAAGTTTTCTTATCATGTTTATTAATGGGATCTATTTATATTACTCTACTCACCTATGCACTTAATATTGTATTCACCCATTGTTCACCATTTGCTATTATCTCATTGGCTTGTTTGCACCTTTATTATGTGCATTATTTATTTGGATGCCATTTTATTTCCTTCATGCTATACACTTATTTAGTGGTTATTTTAATCACTCATCACAGGCACTAGTCAGTGGGCTATTGTCATTTTGTGTGTTATAGACCCCCTTTTTTTGGGTTACTTGGCATGTGTGTTACATACACTCCAGTTTAGTATAGTCCCCCCCCCTTTCTTATCCTCTCCCCATCACAGCGCAACCACCACTCCCCCCCATAACTCAGTTTTGGTGAGATACTCCCAAAGGGAAATCAAGTCAAGTACCCTGCCACTTTATTAGAATCCTGCAAGTGCACAGCTGATTGATAATTATAAAGTCACTCCCATTCACATTCACTTGACACAGCGATTTCTTCAGATTAACAAAAGGTAGGAATCTGAAACAACGTTTGTTAGAATCCTTGCAATGTACATTGATCATCCAGAGGGGATTCTTTTTTTTCTGACCAAAGTGGAGTTAATCTTTAAATTTCACCACAATGAGCGTAAATATTACAAGGCAAGAGAAGTAGGTTTGGCAAGTAATCTGTATAACAGGTTAGACTTATCAATTGTAAGGATATCTGCCACACAGGGAGAGCGTTGTTTTTAATGGGAATGGTTGACTCAAAGAATTGTAGTGGGCAAAGGAGCATAAAAGCAGTTAAAGCATCAATAAACAAGAAGCAGACACTTCATTTGTAAAGATGGTTGCCTACATGTATTATTACTAAAAACAAGGTATTTAAAGCATTAATACGGACTGATACAATTCTCAACACCAAATTGATATTGTTTGCATATTCATCTAGTTAAACATTGAAAAACCTCTTTCACCTGTCTTAAAAAATATAATGATTTTTAAAAAAAAATTGTTGCTCCATGCTACTTTATTCCAGTGCAGATGAATCCAGTGGAGGATGATGAGAACCACCATGGCCTTTATCTTAGGTCAGCAGTAGAGAATGACGAGATGGTCTCTTTTCCTGAGCTCCAGCTTTCCAGGTCTTTGCAAACTTTTGAACAAGGTAAAAGTCTGCTTATCTGAAATGTAACTATATCTTTTGTGCAAAGTTCAAAGATCAATTTTGAAAATAGGTTTTATGCACATTCACCTGTGCAGCATAAAAAAGCTCTACTTGTGTAAAGTGTTGCACAGTTGTATTCTCCCCAAAGCAAGTAATGTGCACTTTACACATGTAGTGGCGCATAGCTGTGTACAGCTACATTCACCTACTTATGGTTGGCTGTACGCAGCATTCTGGGCACCAAAATACACAAAGCACGTCCAGCAACGATCACTGCAGGCAACCATTGGCAGTGGAAACATCCATGAATAGCTGTGGCCACCGAAAAACTGTCATTGAAGTGTATATTCTCAGGAGGCCCCAGTTATTACTTTTAAAAAAACAGCAGCAGGAATCAGGAAATTCCTACTGCTGCCAATGTAAACTGTGGCAAAACGCCCATGGTAGCCTTAATAGAGCATAGCATTTCCTCACCCATTTTCATTCTTCCTACACAGCCGATTCGGTTTGATTTGATTATTGCATTCAATTGAATTACACAGTATTTACACAGTAATCAGTGGCTATTTTAAACACTGATCGCTGTATAAATGTCAGTGGTCCCAAAAAAGTGTCTGATCTGTCCGCCTCGATGTTGCAGTCCCACTAAAAATCGCAGATCGCCAATCTACATGTTATCCTGTTGATCATTAGCAGCTAGTATAATTTCATGCTACCTCTTAGTGGCCTTTTCAGTGGACTTTAACCACTTCAGCCCCGGAAGGATTTGCCCCCTTAATGACCAGGCTATTTTTTTGCGATATGGCACTGCGTCGCTTTAACTGACAATTGCGCGGTCGTGCAACACTGTACCCAAACAAAATTGACGTCCTTTTTTTCCCCACAAATAGAGCTTTCTTTTGGTGGTATTTGATCGCCTCTTTGGTTTTTATTTTTTGCACTATAAACAGAGCGACAATTTTGAAAAAAAATAATTTTTTTTTACTTTTTGCTATAATACATATCCAAAAAAAATATTTAAAAAAAACAAATTTATCAGATTAGGCTGATATGTATTCTTCTACATATTTTTGGTAAAAAACAAAAACAAAACGCAATAGGCGTATATTGATTAGTTTGTGCAAAAGTTATAGCGTCTATAAAATAGGGGATAGTTTTATGGCATTTTTATTATTATTTTTTTACTAGTAATGGCGGTGATCTGTGATTTTTAGCAGGACTGCGACATTGCAGCGGACAGATTGGACGTGATGTCATCAGCTAGAAATGATGCAAGACGTGGAAGGCGACGCAGCCATCATTTCCGGCTGATGACATCACGTCCAGCCCCAATGCTACCCTAAAATATTATTTCACTTCTGCTTGTTGCAAACAGGTTGGATCGCATGCTGGCCACCTATATTCACTTTAGGGGGTCTCCATCGATAAGATATTTTTAACAGAAATCTCAGTACCATAGGCTAAAGCCAAGTACAAAGTGTTAATGGTGTCACAGCCTTTCTGCAAGGTCTCTCTCTTTACATATACATACATACACTGTACAGTAAACAAAAACATAGGTAGTCCAGTTGCAAAGGCGGCGACTCATTCATTTTGGTCGAATGCCTAAAATAAAACTGAAGTTGAAAAAATGGCGACCATCTTGACATGCACTGGTTACTAGCAATTAAAAGGTCCATTGATATTCTTTATCTCTCAAGGAAAACTATATAAAGATTTGTTTTTCCTATTTAAAGTTTTTCGATGGTCCTATGAGGTTCTTCAGGCCTTTGACAAGCTTCCAGATTTTAGCCCTGAACAAGCTGAAGACTTGATGTCGGTGTTTGTGTTCCCACTGGTAAGTAGCCCTCTTAGCACAGTTCAACTAATTAAAGTGGTAGTCCGGCGACCAATCTTTTTTAGGTCATTGAGACACTTTGCTAATCCCAAAATAATACTCACAGTTTGGGTGTAATATTTCCGCCTCTGTCTGTTTTCGTACTGAAGAATAACTTTAAAAATGTGATGCTGGCTGTTTCCATCTTGCTTGTGGGCATGTGAAGCCCGCAAGCATTGATTTCCGGGATGCGGTGAATGCTGTTCATTCACAGCTTGTTCACACGTATGATCATTGTTCCCGCACTGAATCTTGGGAAGCCTGATACTAAGCTCCCAGGAGACAGTGCAGTGCCGGGGAAAGGCAATAAACACGCCTACTCCCATGGGAGGAGAGACAAGAAGTGCTACAATAAAATACAATATAAAGGTAATTACAGCGATAAAAAATTTTTTCATGTGGCATTTGAACATCTATGCAATTAACTGAAGGGGGTAAGATTAAGTTAAAAATTTGAGTGGAACCCCGCTTTAAGTAAACCTTTTTAAAGAGTTTGCCATTGCTGACCTCCTTCTGAACATGTTCATTGCCTGGCTCTGAAGCTGACATTCTGGCCTCACTGCTTTGAGGCATGCACATGGTGCATCTGTAAAAGCCCCTCTAAACACCAGAACTGCTTGCAGGAAAATGAAGGTTAAAAAATGGACTAACAGCTGCGTATTGCATGAGGCGCGTACAGCATTTGAGCATAAATGCATTTTACTGGCCAGAATATTAATTTATTCTGGCCATTGGAATGCAATAATGCACATACACTTTACAAGTCTAGCGTTTAGGCGTGTATAGCGTTTTTCTGCTCCTCAGCTACTCTCAAGAATGCACCTTTGGTGGGTTTTCTTTTTCTGCCTGTAAATGGTCCTCTTCTAATACGCCTGCAAATGCTTATGTGTGCATGGACAAGTGGGCATACAAAGAGGTGTTTTAACATAGGTAGAAAAAAATGCTCAACACCTGTATAAGCAGTGTTTTTTTAGGTTCCATGCGCATGAGGCCCGAGTCATTGACCTGAAAGAAATATAAGAAGTTGGAAAAAACCTTTGCAATAACAAAAGTCAATCCACATAATGTAATGAATTGGTTCAGTATACATATTTTCCTTTCCATTGCTATTCTCCCTGTTGAGTTTTTGACAACTATCACTGACCTCTTATATCATACACATTAAAGCGGAACTTCAGTCACTTTTTTCAACTTTCCATCTATTAAATCTTCTGCCCTTGTTGTTGTTTTAACTTTGGATAGTAAAACATTTTTTTTCTGCCAATAAATACTTTTATACAGCCCACTGCCTGTTTCTTGTCTGCTAAAAAGCCTAGGCTTATGACATCATGCACCGCTCTCTCTCTCACTCTCGTTTGCCAGGAAGGGAGGGGGGGATGAGTCATGAGGGCCAATGAGAGCTGCAGGTGTGACTCTCTGTGTCTGTGTAAATCCAGGAAGTGAACAGGCAGCAGTTTCAGCTGCCCGCAGTTAAAATGGTTGCAGCCAGACTCAGTGGAGGGAGATTTCTGCAGCATATTTGGCAAGTACAGAATCACAGTATATATAAAATATAATGCAAAGTGGTTGGAGGGAAGCTTAAGAATGGCAAAGATGTTTTTATTACAAATTATGTGAGCGGACTGCAGTTCCTATTTAAGTATGCTCTTTTGTATATCTATAGCCAAAGCTTATCCTTTAGTTTTAGATGGAGAAGGAAAAAAAGTATTTTTAAAAAACATAATTTTCAAAAGGTTGTATGAAACACACGAAAGAACTGATTTGTAAAGGTTGTGTAAGCAGTGATCTGTTGCAGTCTCACGTAATCATGTCTCTAGTTTATGGCTGTCTCCAGAAGCATATTGACAGTCTCCATCAACTCCTATAAGACTGCATTCACATGGGCATTTAACGATACTGTGAATCCCAGCAACAAGAATCTGATTCCTGCAGCTCTGATCATCTCCTGCTGCATGTCTGCAGTCACTGACAGCTTTCTGTAGCATAACATTCCCTGAATATTATGTGTGGCCCATTGGTCATGTCAGTGGCCACTTTTTTCAAGTGAGTTGACCACCACTGACTTAAAACGACAATTATGCACCATTATAAAATAGCCTCCTGACCTGGAGGTCCTTCTTCTCAATCCTGGACATGTCCGTCTGTCTCTCCTTACAATGCTGGCAGTTGCTGCAGATACCCAGATTCTCTAGTCCCTTATGACTCTTGACACCTTGACTCCCAAGACTGCATGTTGTCTTTCTTCACTGACTAAGGGTGGCCATACATTATACAATTTTCTTATTCAATTTCCTTTAGGCCACTTTCACTTTGAAAGAGCCCGGCGTTAGTGGTAAAGCGTGCTAGTTTTAGCGGCGCTTTACCGACGTTTGCTGATTGGTGCAGAGCTACACCAGATTTTGCACTCTCCAGTTTTAGTAAATCAATCCCAATGTATCCTCAGCAATACATAGCCAAAGGGTGATTTTGGCCATCACTGCAATGACGTGCATTTCTCCACTGACTGACACCGCACCCATACAAATTTCAAATGCCAGATACTGGAGTCATACACTTCTGTCCTGAAACACTGTATCCATGCACTCAATTTTGTATTGACCACCACCTTCTGTACTGACCACCTATACATCAACTACACTTTTGACTGCCACTACAGCCCCACAATTCTCCACCATCTGTCACCATGATAATGGCACACCACACACTGTATTATATATGTACAATTGCTGCACTATGTATGCTGTGCTATACATTACTTTCCCCAGACTATCTGTCTTTATGATCCTATGTGCAGACCTCAGGTTCAGTCTCCATTCCCTATGCTTAGTAGCTTAGCCTTAGTCTGCTGCATTTGGCTAATATCTCTGTATAACTACATAGCTGTGTCTCTCTGCAGGGTAGCCAACCGGTGTGTGTCAGGGATTACCTGGAGGCCTTCAATAGTATGGCAGAAAATAAAAATCAGTTGCGAAGTCTGACCAAAAGGCTGAAGAGATTGGGCAGAGCAGATGTGGTGAAAGCTATGCACCTACAGAGAGGAGCCCTCTGTTGGCTGGGTGAGAACAAACACAAGAAGATTTAAAACACCATTCTCTGACTTGTGTGCTGCATTCCAGGCAGTGATGCTAAACCTAACAAAGAAATTATAAAGAGAGAAATATTTTCTGTCCCTGTAAAACCAGTACAAGAAATGGGAAGAAGCAGTTGTCACCAGGACAACAAGCAATAAGACCTCCGTGAAAAGTTCTAACCCTTCCTCACTTTACAAATATAGTTTTGTTTTTTCACTTTCAAATTGGACAGATTTCCCACTTTACTGCCCCTACAGCAAGTAATGGGAACTGTCAGCAACGGGTCACATACAGCAATATTATTAATATCCATCAATGTAGTGCCAACAGTTTGCACAGCCCTTTACAACATGAGAGCAGACAGTACAGTTACAATAGAATTCAATACAGGAGGGATCAGAGGGCCCTGCTCATTAGAGCTTACAATCTAAGAGGGAGGTTCAAGTCATACAAAATGTAATAACTGTGGGGAGATGAGCTGATGGAGGAAAAAAAACAAAAAAAACAAAACAAAACTACAATTGTTGGGGGGGCAGGATAGGCTTCTTTGAAGTGAAGGGATCGCCTTAAAGTGCACAGAGTAGGAGATGGTCTGACAGATTCGGGTAGGGAGTTCCACAGGATGGGAGAGGCTCAGAAGAATTCCTGGAGGCGAGCATGGGAGGAGGTGAAGAGGGAACTAAAGAGCAGGATATTTTGGGAGGAATGAAGAAAACAATTTGGTTGGTATTTTGAGACTAGGTTAGTGATGTAGCTGGGGGCCGAGTTGTGGATGGCTTTGGAAGTTGCTGTATTTTGAATTTAATTCATCGGGTGAGCAGAAGCCAGTGGAGGGATTAACAGAGAGGGGTAGCAGACACTGAACATTGGTAAGGTGGGTGTGTCTGGCAACAGCATTCATGATAGACTGAAGCGGGGATAGCCTATGTAAAGGTAAACCAATGAGGACGTTGCAGTAGTCGAGGCGGGAGATGACCAGGGAGTGAATTAGAATCTTTGTGATGTCATTGGTTAGGAAGGGGCCTATTTTGGAGATGTTGCATAGGTTGAGACAGCAAGCTTCGGACAGTGCTTGGATGTGGGGCTTAAAGGAGAGTTCAGAATTCAGGATAACACCTAGCACCCGAGCACGTGGGGACGAGTTGATAGTTGCACCGTTGATTTTAACAGAGAAGTTAGGGGAAGAGGCAAGTGGGGGAGAAAATATTATAAGCTTGGTTTTGGATAGAAATAAAGCCTGGTACACACGATCAGCTTTTTGGATGACCGTTCGTCCATTTTCATACGACAGAATACAACATCAGAAGTGACATAATGTGTTGAATAGTTTTGTATGTATTTTTTCGTTTGAGCATGCGTAGTCTTGCTCTTACAGTTTTTTTTTTTCGGAAGAAAACCGCACTGATTAAACGAAAATTGGACGTTGTGTTCATGTACAACAAAAATTTTATAGTCTGCACATCCAGCTTTTGTTGGACGAAAAATCTGAATCGGCTGTCGAAAGCACCGTACTATCCGAAAATCGGCAGATCATTCGTCGGACAAAATTTTACTTCCAATTTTCGTATCATGTGTACGGGCCTTAAGTTTGAGGAAGCAGTGACATCCAGTCTGATATATCCGTTAGTAAATTGGTGATGCATGAGGAGACTGATGGCGTGAACTGAGGGGTAGAGAAATAGATTTGGGTGTCGTCAGCATAGAAATGGTATTGGAAGCAATGGGAGGCTATCAACTGACCCAGGGAGGAGGTGTAGATGGAGAATAGGAGAGGCTACGTTTGAGACTTTGATGTAATCCGTTTGCCAAGGTTGTAGGGGCTGGTACCTGTTTCTATGTGTAATGAGGGAGGCGAGCGTGTCCAGGGAGGATGACAGTGAACTGTTGTGCTTGCTGTTGAGCTTCATTGTACAATTGAATGTTACAACCAGGTCAGGAGGATTTCATTTGCTTGTATATTCTGCACACCTAGAGGGCATGCAATTACCCATCAGGCAGAAAAATTTGAAAAAAAGAAGGACCTAGCAAGTTGAGGATTTGTGGAACAAGGTATAGAAATGTAAACACATGAAACAATATAAAAAAGAACATCCAGCAATGATATTGGTGGATAATGCAGATTTGGGTTTTAGACTTTCATAACCTGCACAATAGGATAGTAGTTATGGACAGCAGAGATGAAAAAACACAAAACCTTGGTATGGATTAACAGTCTCTATTATTTTCCTATGTTTATAGGTCCAGTTTTACCAGAAGAGATGCCAATACGGGACATTGTTCCTTCTCTGTGGGTGCCGCTAACAGCAGCGCTCAGTGCCCCTCATTCACACGGTGAGATATGTAAAGGAAACCTAGAGCCTGAACTTCAGGGGCCATCAGTAGTAAATTATGTGCATACTTGTTCTTAGCTAGTGATATTGGCTGCCATGTTCATCATGGGGTTTCAATACTTTTTGTATTACTGACCTGGAAAGTTTTATCTGCATATTTGTTGTGGGTCTGTGGCTTAGAAAATACTGCAAATACTGGAGCAGTAGTGATGGTGAATAAACAGAGCACAGGTTTTTATGAACTGATTGCCGACCAGCCGTCGTCATTATCCACTTCCGGACCGCCGCATGCCGACATACGTTGGCTGTTTGAAGAGGGATATCTTTGTTATGGCAGCAGCTAGCTGCAATAACCCCGGTATCCTCTTCTTTAGCCTTCAGCGGGGGATTCGGTTTCCGATAATAGTGGCCGCCCCCTCTCCCGCCGCGAGATCACTTTTAATGGGCGGCGGGAGAGGGGGCCCCCCTCCCACCGCTCTCCGGTGCCCTCCGCTGCTTACCGAAGCCGTCGGTAGCTGCAAAGGCGATCCGGTCCTCTTCCGTGAGTGGTATGGAGACGAGTGAGGGGAAGATGGCCCCCACCCATCTTCATATTATTGCAGGGCGAAAGTGACGGCAAAACGTCACTTCCGCCCATAGCTCTTAAAAGGGCCATTTTTTTTTGCATCTAGTGTAAACATGAGATCTGAGGTCTTTTTGACCCCAGATCTCATATTTAAGAGGTCCTGTCGTGCTTTTTTTCTATTACAAGTGATGTTTACATTCCTTGTAATAGGAATAAAAGTGACACAATTTTTTTTTTTAAATGACCAGTGTAAAAATAAAAAAATCACAAGAACTGATAGTAAACAAGTTGAACCCTCCTTTACTTGTATTACAACCACTGCGCTCCTGGATCAAACAACTGTGATACCTGAAACTGCCACTTTAAATAAATAAACTAATAAACAGTATTGTGTCCTCTATTGAAGCAACATAAATAGTGAACCAATAGTGGCGCTGAAACCTAATCAAGTGGAAAGAATGAAGTGAATCTATACATAAACATATGTAACAAAACACATGTATATGTAAAGTGACACCTCTGAGTGTTCACCACACCTTCTGAACAGTGATCAGTATTGAACTTATTAATAATAACAAGTGAAACTCATAGATAAAAGAGAATCAATATCACACTCAATAAAGTGATCAAAAAATCAAATAGCAGACTTCAATAGTGCTAAACTGATCTGTGATATTACGCTACTGTTATCACCCTGTGATAGTTGAAAACACGTCTTAAAAAATGTGAACACAAAGTCTTTGATGTGAACAATTCTTATGCACACAAAAAGTCCTTATAAGAAATATCCAGTAGATTTTCTTTGCTTCCACCACACCTCCGTGCAAGTGATTCCACTCCCCGTAAGAAAGGCACTCACCAGCTAAATATGCCTCCCACTCTCGTGTTTGGCTGAAATCACTTTTAAACCACACCAAAAGGGGTTTATGAAAATCTCCGATCTCCGTAAAACCAAATAATATAATGTAATAATAATAAGAGTGCTCCACTAGTGTAATAACGTAAAACTTTGAGTTTTTGATCACTTTATTGAGTGCGATATCAATTCTCTTTTATCTATGAGTTTCAATTGTTATTATTAATAAGTTCAATACTGATCACTGTTCAGAGGGTGTGGTGAACACTCAGAGATGTCACTTTACATATACATGTAATTTGTTACATATGTGTATGTATTGTTTCTCTTCATTCTTTTCACTTGATTAGGTTTCAGCGTCACTATTGGTTCACTATTTATGTTGCTTCAATAAAGGACACAATACTGTTTATTAAAAATAAAAAATAAAAGGTTAAAAAAAAAAAAAAAATTTTTAAACGCGCCCCGTCCCGCCGAGCTTGCGTGCAGAAGCGTATTTGAGTAGCGCCCGCATATGAAAACGGTGTTCAAACCACACACGTGAGGTATCGCCGTGATCGGAAGAGGGAGAGCAAAAATTCTAGCCTGAGACCTCCTCTGTAACTCAAAACATGCAACCTGTAGAATTTTTTAAACGTCCCTATGGAGATTTTTAAGGGTAAAAGTTTGTCGCCATTCCACAAGCGGGCGCATTTTTGAAGCATGACATGTTGGGTATGAATTTACTCTGCGTAACATTCTCTTTCACAGTATAAAAACAATTGGGCTAACTTTACTGTTGTCTTATTTTTTAATTCAAAAAAGTGTATTTTTTCCAAAAAAAGTGCGCCTGTAAGACCGCTGCGCAAATACGGTGTGACAGAAAGTATTGCAACGATCGCCATTTTATTCTCTAGGGTGTTAGAAAAAAAAACGTATAATGTTTGGGGGTTCTAAGTAATTTTCTAGCAAAAAAAAAAAAAAAAATGTTTTTTAACTTGTAAACAACAAATTTCAGAAAGAGGCTCGTCCTTAAGTGGGTATACTGCGGCAGGTTGGCACGACTGCGGGAATCGTAGCTATACGTCGGGCGCTTTAAGAGCAATAGTAGGCGCGCGCAACCCCTGGGACCGATGCTCGTGGCCGGCGGCCACGATGTTCTCCGGCCACCTGCGATCGCTCCACAGAGAGCCAGAATGGGCATCTGTCGATGTAAACAAAGAGATCCTGTTCTGACAGGGGAGTAGAGAGAGATCTGCTGTTCCTAGTGATCAGGAACAGCGATATATCACTCTACTCCCAGTGAATCCACTCCCCTCACAGTTAGAAACACCTCACTAGGGAACACTTAACCCGTTGATCGCCCCCTAGTGTTAACCCCTTCCCTGCCAGTGACATTTATACAGTAATCAGTGGCTATTTTTAGCTCTGATCACTGTAATAATGTCACTGGTCCCAAAAAAGTATCTGATCTGTCCAACGCAATGTCACAGTCACTCTAAAAAAAAAAAAAAAAAAAAAAATCACTGATTACCGCCATTACTAGTAAAAAAAAAAAATTATAAAAACAAAAATACCATAAACATATGCCTATTTTGTGGACGCTATAACTTTTGTGCAAACAAATCAATATACAATATATATATCAATATACAATATATTATTTCGATTTTTTTATTTACCAAAAATATGTAAAATACATATTGGCCTAAACTGAAGAAGAAATTTGTTTTTGGAATTTTTTATTTATTTTTTTTTATTGCAAAAAGGTGATCAAATACCACCAAAAGAAAGCTCTATATGTGGGAAAAAAAAGGACATCAATTTTGTTTGTGTACAATGTCGAATGACCACGGAATAGTCAGTTAAAAGGACGCAGTGCCGTATCGCACAAAATGGCCTGGTCATTAAGGGGGCAAATCCTTCCGGGGCGGAAGTGGTTAAAGCTACTCTTTCGTTAAACCTAGAGCGCCAATAAAAGCTCTCCCTGTGTTACTGCAGCATCCAGTAGGGACATTGGGGTTGCCAGGAGTTAGCACTGAAGGGACTAGGAAAAATAAATATGTAAGAAATGCTGTAAATTTTGCGTTACTGAAATGCAACATGTTACAACATGCATGCAGTTCTGTAAATACAGTTTTTATACATCTTTAAATATTTTTTTTGAAAGCAAGAAGAGTAAATACCTACATTTGACTTGGTATCAACCTCTTGCAGTCTTGTATAGCAGAGGTCAGACTAAAGTAGGGAGAAATAGTACAAGTTCTCAAGCAGTGCAAGCAGCATTGGGAGGATGGGAGGAGGTATCAGAGTGATGGAGATGAGCTCACCGAATCATTGACATGAGTTCATGAATTTTGATCCATTTATGGCTGTTCCCAGTCATGACACTGTGGTGTGGTGGAAGAAAACCCGTTAGACTTACCGGTAACGCTATTTCCATGAATTTTCCAGGACAGCTACTTGAGAGATGATTGGCTCCGCCCTCTACAGGAAACACAAATCAGACAATTTAAAAGGTCCCTCCTTCTCCTCTGGCCCTCAGTTGTTTGAAGATCAAGTAAACCTCCACCAAAAGTGCACTCGGCAGAGGAATAACAGAAACTCACTAAAAAACCACCACCAGGAAAACAAAAAAAGACCAGTGAATACAGAATAGGGTGGGAATATAGACTCTGTCCTGGAAGATTCATGGAAATACCGTTACCGGTAAGTCTAAGGGGGGTTCCCCCCCCCCCTCATCTTCCAGGACAGCTACTCAAGAGGATAAGCAAGATTCTATACCTTAGGGAGGGACGACAGCCTGAAGTACTTTCCTACTAAAGGAGAGGTCCTGGCTAGAGAGCATCTGGACTCTATAATGCTTGATAAATGCATGAGAGGAGTAACAGAAAGCAGCTTTAGAAATTTCTTCCCATGATGCTCCCGCTCTTTCTGCCCATGACGTGGCCAAAGATCTCGTTGAATGAGCTCTTTCTCTGGAAGGAGGGATGTGACCTGACGCTCTGTAAGCTTCACAAATTGCTTCCCTAATCCATCTGGAAATGGAACTTCTAGATGCCTTTTTGGGGCCACTGAACAACACTAAGCGTTGGGAGGATCTCCTAAACTCACTAGACCTTTGTAGATCAAGCAGAAGGCATCTTTTCACGTCCAAAAAAACGAAATCTTTCCTCTTCCGCATTCTTGGGGGAGGAACAAAAACTAGGAAGAACTACCTCCTGGGACCTGTGAAAGCTGGAAGAAACTTTGGGTAAGTGAAAAGGATTGAGCCTAATCATTACCCTGTCCTCTAAAAAGCTCAGTAAAGGGTCCTTACAGGAAAGAGATTCTAGATCAGAAATCCTTCTCCCCGACGTTATAGCCAAAAGAAAAGTAATCTTTAAGGAAATCAATTTCAGGGAGGCCTCATGCAATGGCTCAAAAGGAGCCCTAGTTAAAGCATTTAATACTAACGACAGATCTGTTTAACAGCCCCGGGTGTACATCTAGTTCTGGCTAAAAGGAACCTCTTGAGCAAAGGGTTCTCAGCTGGTCTTCTTTCTGCAAACAGAGACAGGGCAGCTACCTGAACCCTAAGGGTGCTGACAAAGTCCTTTCTCCACTCCCCTTTGCAAAAAATCTAGTATACAGAGAGTAGAAAAATAATCCATTCCTGTCTTCTTGTGCCAGGAAACAAAAGTTTTCCAAACTTTCCCATAGATCTTACGGCTGTCCAGAATAGTCTCAATAACCCTCTCTGAGCACCCACTTAGCTGCAGGATGCGCCGCTCAGTCTCCAGGCCGTCAAATGGAAGGCCTGAGGATTTGGCTGGTGTACTGGCCCCTGACGGAGAAGATCCCTCCGCCCTGGCGGGTGCCAGGGGGGTTCTATTGAGAGTGCTCTCAGCGAGGAGAACCAACTCCTCCTGGGCCACCAAGGGGCAATCAGGATAACTTCTCCTTGATCCTGAACAGTCTTCTGAACTACCAGTGATAAGAGAGGAAATGGAGTGAAGGCGTAGGCTAGAGTGAAATTCCAGAGTGAAAGAGAGCGCCTCTGTCCCTAAGGACTGCGTCTCTCTTTCCAGCGAGAAGAAAGACGGTAGTTTTTTGTTGAGACTGGATGCAAAAAGATCCACTCTGGGAACACCCCACCTTAAAATGATCTCATGAAGCATGTCTTGATTCAGTTCCCAACTGCTGGCATTGATGTTTACTGTGCTCAGATAGTGCACCAGAACATTCGCCGTCCCACTGATATGCACCGCCCTGACTGAAGAGACATTGTTCTCTGCCCAGGACAGAATCTACTGGTTTAACAATTTTGAATTGACCCTCTCCTACAAAGCAATTAACCACTTAAGGACCGCCTAACGCCGATTTACGTCGGCAAGGCGGCACGGGCAGGCAAAATCACGTACATGTACGTGATTTGCCTCCCGCGGGTGACCCCCCGGTGCCCGAGGCGGTCCCGTTTTGTCCCACGGCGATCGGAGGTGAGGGGGAGGCCATCCGTTCGTGGCCCCCCCCTCGCGATCGCCGCCGGCCAATCAGATTACTTCCTTTGCTGCTGTATGCTAAACAGCAGCAAAGGAAATGATGTCATCTCCCCTCGGCTCGGTATTCCGTTGCAGCGCCGAGGAGAGAAGACATCAATGTAAGTGCACCAACACTACACAACACAGTAGAACATGCCAGGCACACAAAACACCCCGATCCCCCCCCCGATCGCCCCCCAATCACCCCCCCCCCCTCCCTGTCACAAACTGACACCAGCAGTTTTTTTTTTTTTTTTTCTGATTACTGCATTGGTGTCAGTTTGTGACAGTTACAGTGTTGGGACAGTTAGTATTACCCCCCTTTAGGTCTAGGGTACCCCCCTAACCCCCCCTAATAAAGTTTTAACCCCTTGATCACCCCCTGTCACCAGTGTCACTAAGCGATCATTTTTCTGATCGCTGTATTAGTGTCGCTGGTGACGCTAGTTAGTGAGGTAAATATTTAGGTTCGCCGTCAGCGTTTTATAGCGACAGGGACCCCCATAAACTATCTAATAAATGTTTTAACCCCTTGATTGCCCCCTAGTTAACCCTTTCACCACTGATCACCGTATAACTGTTACGGGTGACGCTGGTTAGTTTGTTTATTTTTTATAGTGTCAGGGCACCCGCCGTTTATTACCGAATAAAGGTTTAGCCCCCCGGTCGCCCGGCGGTGATATGCGTCGCCCCAGGCAGCGTCAGATTAGCGCCAGTACCGCTAACACCCACGCACGCAGCATACGCCTCTCTTAGTGGTATAGTATCTGTACAGATCAATATCTGATCCGATCAGATCTATACTAGCGTCCCCAGCAGTTTAGGGTTCCCAAAAACGCAGTGTTAGCGGGATCAGCCCAGATACCTGCTAGCACCTGCGTTTTGTCCCTCCGCCCGGCCCACCCAAGTGCAGTATCGATTGATCACTGTCACTTACAAAACACTAAACGCATAACTGCAGCGTTCGCAGAGTCAGGCCTGATCCCTGCGATCGCTAACATTTTTTTTGGTAGCATTTTGGTGAGCTGGCAAGCACCAGCCCCAGGCAGCGTCAGGTTAGCGCCAGTACCACTGACACCCACGCACGTACCATACACCTCCCTTAGTGGTATAGTATCTGATCGGATCAATATCTGGTCCGATCAGATCTATACTAGCGTCCCCAGCAGTTTAGGGTTCCCAAAAACGCAGTGTTAGCGGGATCAGCCCAGATACCTGCTAGCACCTGCGTTGTGCCCCTCCGCCCGGCCCAGCCCACCCAAGTGCAGTATCGATCGATCACTGTCACTTACAAGGCACTAAACGCATAACTGCAGCATTCGCAGAGTCAGGCCTGATCCCTGCGATCGCTAACAGTTTTTTTGGTAGCATTTTGGTGAACTAGCAAGCACCGTCCCCAGGCAGCGTCAGGTTAGCGCCAGTACCACTAACACCCACGCACGCAGCATACGCCTCCTTTAGTGGTACAGTATCTGAACGGATCAACATCTGATCCGATCAGATCTATACTAGCGTCCCCAGCAGTTTAGGGTTCCCAAAAACGCAGTGTTAGCGGGATTAGCCCAGATATTTGCTAGCACCTGCGTTTTGCCCTCCGCCCGGCCCAGCCCAGCCCACCCAAGTGCAGTATCGATCGATCACTGTCACTTACAAAACACTAAACGCATAACTGCAGCGTTTGCAGAGTCAGGCCTGATCCCTGCGATCGCTAACAGTTTTTTTGGAAGCTTTTTATTGAACTGGCAAGCACCAGCGGCCTAGTACACCCCGGTCGTAGTCAAACCAGCGCTGCAGTAACACTTGGTGACGTGGCGAGTCCCATAAGTGCAGTTCAAGCTGGTGAGGTGGCAAGCACAAGTAGTGTCCCGCTGCCACCAAAAAGAAGACAAACACAGGCCGTCGTGCCCATAATGCCCTTCCTGCTGCATTCGCCAATCCTAATTGGGAACACACCGCTTCTGCAGCGCCCGTACTTCCCCCATTCACATCCCCAACCAAATGCAGTCAGCTGCATGAGAGGCATTTTCTTTATGTCCTCCCGGGTACCGCTACCCAACGAACCCCCCCAAAAAAGATGTTGTGTCTGCAGCAAGCGCGGATATAGGCGTGACACCCACTATTATTGTCCCTCCTGTCCTGACAATCCTGGTCTTTGCATTGGTGAATGTTTTGAACGCTACCATGCACTAGTTGAGTATTAGCGTAGGGTACAGCATTGCACAGACTAGGCACACTTTCACAGGGTCTCCCAAGATGCCATCGCATTTTGAGAGACCCGAACCTGGAACCGTTACAGTTATAAAAGTTAGTTACAAAAAAAGTGTAAAAAAAAAAATATATATATAAAATAAAAAAAAATAGTTGTCGTTTTATTGTTCTCTCTCTCTATTCTCTCTCTCTATTGTTCTGCTCTTTTTTTACTGTATTCTATTCTGCAGTGTTTTATTGTTATTGTTATTATGTTTTATCATGTTTGTTTTACAGGTATGTAATTATTTATACTTTACTGTTTTCAGGTACGCCATTCACAACTTTGAGTGGTTATACCAGAATGATGCCTGCAGGTTTAGGTATCATCTTGGTATCATTCTTTTCAGCCAGCGGTCGGCTTTCATGTAAAAGCAATCCTAGTGGCTAATTAGCCTCTAGACTGCCTTTACAAGCCGTGGGAGGGAATGCCCCCCCCCCCCCACCGTCTTCCGTGTTTTCCTCTGGCTCTCCTGTCTCAACAGGGAACCTGAGAATGCAGCCGGTGATTGAGCCAGCTGACCATAGAGCTGATCAGAGACAAGAGTGGCTCCAAACATCTCTATGGCCTAAGAAACCGGAAGCTACGAGCATTTTATGACTTAGATTTCGCCGGATGTAAATAGCGCCATTGGGAAATTGGGGAAGCATTTTATCACACCGATCTTGGTGTGGTCAGATGCTTTGAGGGCAGAGGAGAAATCTAGGGTCTAATAGACCCCAATTTTTTCAAAAAAGAGTACCTGTCACTACCTATTGCTATCATAGGGGATATTTACATTCCCCGAGATAACAATAAAAATGATTTAAAAAAAAAAAAAAAATGAAAGGAACAGTTTAAAAATAAGATAAAAAAGCAAAAAAATAATAAAGAAAAAAAAAAAAAAAAAAAAAAAAAAGCACCCCTGTCGCCCCCTGCTCTTGCGCTAAGGCGAGCGCAAGCGGCGGTCTGTCGTCAAACGTAAACAGCAATTGCACCATGCATGTGAGGTATCGCCGCGAAGGTCAGATCGAGGGCAGTAATTTTTGCAGTAGACCTCCTCTGCAAATCTAAAGTGGTAACCTGTAAAGGCTTTTAAAGGCTTTTAAAAATGTATTTATTTTGTTGCCACTGCACGTTTGTGCGCAATTGTAAAGCATGTCAAGTTTGGTATCCATGTACTCGGCCTAAGATCATCTTTTTTATT
Source organism: Aquarana catesbeiana (assembly GCF_042186555.1). NCBI lineage: Eukaryota > Metazoa > Chordata > Amphibia > Anura > Ranidae > Aquarana > Aquarana catesbeiana. Next base: position 220,595,332 of record NC_133332.1, read on the forward strand.
TCATCAAACATTTGGGCAATATAGTGTGTTTTAGTGCATTAAAATTTAAAAAAGTGTGTTTTTTCCCCAAAAAATGCGTTTGAAAAATCGCTGCGCAAATACTGTGTGGAAAAAAAAAATGAAACACCCACCATTTTAATCTGTAGGGCATTTGCTTTAAAAAAATATATAATGTTTGGGAGTTCAAAGTAATTTTCTTGCAAAAAAAAAACTTTTTCATGTAAAAAATAAGTGTCAGAAAGGGCTTTGTCTTCAAGTGGTTAGAAGAGTGGGTAATGTGTGACATAAGCTTCTAAATGTTGTGCATAAAATGCCAGGACAGTTCAAAACCCCCCCAAATGACCCCATTTTGGAAAGTAGACACCCCAAGCTATTTGCTGAGAGGCATGTCGAGTCCATGGAATATTTTATATTGCGACACAAGTTGCGGGAAAGAGACAAATTTTTTTTTTTTTTTTTTTTTGCACAAAGTTGTCACTAAATGATATATTGCTCAAACATGCCATGGGAATATGTGAAATTACACCCCAAAATACATTCTGCTGCTTCTCCTGAGTACGGGGATACCACATGTGTGAGACTTTTTGGGAGCCTAGCCGCGTACGGGACCCCGAAAACCAAGCACCGCCTTCAGGCTTTCTAAGGGCGTGAATTTTTGATTTCACTCTTCACTGCCTATCACAGTTTCGGAGGCCATCGAATGCCCAGGTGGCATAAACCCCCCCCCAAATGACCCTATTTTGGAAAGTAGACACCCCAAGCTATTTGCTGAGAGGTATAGTGAGTATTTTGCAGACCTCACTTTTTGTCACAAAGTTTTGAAATTTGAAAAAAGAAAAAAAAAAAAAGTTTTTTCTTGTCTTTCTTCATTTTCAAAAACAAATGAGAGCTGCAAAATACTCACCATGCCTCTCAGCAAATAGCTTGGGGTGTCTACTTTCCAAAATGGGGTCATTTGGGGGGGTTTTGTGCCACCTGGGCATTCCATGGCCTCCGAAACGGTGATAGGCAGTGAAGAGTAAAATCAAAAATTCACGCCCTTAAAAACGCTGAAGGCGGTGATTGGTTTTCGGGGCCCCGTACGCGGCTAGGCTCCCAAAAAGTCCCACACATGTGGTATCCCCATACTCAGGAGAAGCAGCAGAATGTATTTTGGGGTGCAATTCCACATATGCCCATGGCCTGTGTGAGCAATATATCATTTAGTGACAACTTTGTGCAAAAAAAAAAAAAAAAAAAAAAAAGTGTCACTTTCCCGCAACTTGTGTCAAAATATAAAATATTCCATGGACTCAATATGCCTCTCAGCAAATAGCTTGGGGTGTCTACTTTCCAAAATGGGGTCATTTGGGGGGGGGTTGTGCCACCTGGGCATTCCATGGCCTCCGAAACTGTGATAGGCAGTGAAGAGTGAAATCAAAAAGTTACACCCTTAGAAATCCTGAAGGCGATGATTGGTTTTCGGGGTCCCATACGCGGCTAGGCTCCCAAAAAGTCAAACACATGTGGTATCCCCATACTCAGGAGAAGTAGCTGAATATATTTTGGGGTGCAATTCCACATAGGCCCATGGCCTGTGTGAGCAATATATCATTTAGTGACAACTTTTTGTAAATATTTTTTTTTTTGTCATTATTCAATCACTTGGGACAAAAAAAATAAATATTCAATGGGTTCAACATGCCTATCAGCAATTTCCTTGGGGTGTCTACTTTCCAAAATGGGGTCATTTGGGGGGTTTTGTACTGCCCTGCCATTTTAGCACCTCAAGAAATGACATAGGCAGTCATAAACTAAAAGCTGTGTAAATTCCAGAAAATGTACCCTAGTTTGTAGACGCTATAACTTTTGCGCAAACCAATAAATATACGCTTATTGACATTTTTTTTACCAAAGACATGTGGCCGAATACATTTTGGCCTAAATGTATGACTAAAATTGAGTTTATTGGATTTTTTTTATAACAAAAAGTAGAAAATATCATTTTTTTTCAAAATTTTCGGTCTTTTTCCGTTTATAGCGCAAAAAATAAAAACTGCAGAGGTGATCAAATACCATCAAAAGAAAGCTCTATTTGTGGGAAGAAAAGGACGCAAATTTCGTTTGGGTACAGCATTGCATAACCGCGCAATTAGCAGTTAAAGCGACGCAGTGCCAAATTGGAAAAAGACCTCTGGTCCTTAGGCAGCATAATGGTCCGGGGCTCAAGTGGTTAAAGCCTTCCTTCCCCACTGCTAACAGTTCTCTGAAATTCGATGACTGGCATGCCTCCTCTGGTAGCTAGTCTCCCACAGACTGGCATCTGTAGTAATTTTCATTGGGAAATACTGTGCCCAGTCCTTCCCTCCCTGCAGATGTTCCCGTTGCTCCCACCAGGACAGATTGAGAAAATCCTCTCTTGGAAGCTGTATGAGCTGATTCAAAGAGCTTTTCTGCAATCCCAATGATGCAGAAGAAACGCTTGAAGGGGCTGGAATGCAATTGAGCCCATGGCACCCCCCCCCCCCCCCCCAGAATGGCTGCAGTCATTAAGCCCAATAACTGCATGATCTGATGGTGGGAGGCCTGTGGGAGCAACCTGAAGTTCTGCACAGAGAGAAGAATCTTTAAAATCTTTTCTTCCAGAAGACAAATCTTTTGGGCAACTGTGTCTATTAGGTAACCCAAAAAGGGCATGCTCTGGGAGGGAACCTGACAAGACTTTTGCTGGTTGACCTTCCACCTCAATTTCTGAAAGGACTGCAAGATCAATTGCAGATCCTGAACAAGGCTCTCTCTCGGGCAAAGACCAAAAAATCGTCTAAATATTGAACTATCGATACCCTATATATTCGAAAATAGGCCATGACTTCGGCCATGATTTTTGTGAAAATCCTTGGTGCTGCCAAGAGACCAAAAGGGAGGGCTCTGAACTGCCAATGACTTGGACCGTTCTCCATGAGAACTGCAAATCTGAGGAACTTTTGATGATTCTGGCAGATTGGTACATGAAGGTAAGCGTCCTGAAGATCCAGGATTACCATGAACACTCCTGTATTAACAGAATCCTTACAGAATAAATGTTTTCCATCCGGAATCATCTGTAGATTATGAATCTGTTCAGGACACTTAAATTGATGATCATCCGAAAAATGCCAGTAGCCTTTCTTACCAGAAAGACGTGAGAATAAAATCCTCTGAATTTTTGATCTTCCGGAGCGGGAGAAATAACCCCCTCCATTTCCCACATCGCAATCAGGTTCACCATGGCCTGCCGTCTCTCTTGGTCCATCGGCAGATGGGTAAGAAAAAACCTCTGGGGTGGGGGGTTTTTGAATTCCAACCTGTAACCTCTTTCTATCATTTGGAGGATAAAAGGATTGGCGGTAATCTCTGCCCATTCCTTGATGAAATGGGACAACCTCCCTCCTACCCCCGCTCTGGCGTCACTGGGGATTTTTGGTAGGGCTGAAGGAGCAAAGAGTGCCCCCCCCCCCCCCCTTTTGCTTGTCTTTGTTAAATGACCACTTCTTCTTTGTATGTTGCCTATTGGTCTTAAAATTAAAAAAATCTGAAAACCATGAAAAGGCCTCTTATTCTGGGGCTTATTCTTTTGAGAAGATGGAAACCGTTTACTATTCTCAGAGGAACGAGCTAGGACTTCCTTTAAGGAAGAACCAAATAAGAGCTTGCCCTCAAAGGGTATGCCGCCAAGTTTATTCTTGGAGGTAAGATCACCTTTCCAAGCTTTTAGCCAGATGGCCCGTCTAGCTGAATTAATGAGTGCTGATGTTCTGGCAAAAGATTTTACAGAATGTGCTGCCGCATCAGCCAAAAAAGGAACGGACTTGGCAATAAGGGGTAGAGAATCCCTGATCTCCTCTATGGGGTTGTCTGAGGAGAGAAGGTCATCCAGACATTGGACTCACACGTCTAAATTCCTAGCAACACAGGTGGATGCTACAGCTGGTCCTAAAGAAAAAGCAGAGGCATCCCAGGCCTTACGCAATAAGGAGTCGGCCTTTCTATCCATCCTTAAGGACTCCAGAGTCCTCAAATTAAAGATCTGACTTTTTAGATACTTGTGACATAGGAGCATCTAATTTAGGACATTTGAAAAAAACCTCCTCAAAATCAGACTGAAAGGGAAACCTTCTCTTATGTCTAGACTGGAACGACCTTCTTTCAGGTTCTTACCACTCAGAAAGGATCATATCCTTGATTGAATGATGTACAGGAAAAGAGCTAGATTTCCATCCTTGTAGACCTCTGTACATCTTATCCTGAACAGACTGGGCTTGCTGAGGCATCTTGATCTGTTCAGAAGTATATATTGACTTTAATATTTAGTCAATATCTTCAACTGGAAAAAAAGATACCTAGTTGAGCTACCAGTATCCTCATCAGATGTAGATACCGGATTCTCACCTACTTCCAGGTCAGAAACATTATGTGAACTAATAGTCTTTGACACTAAGAGGTAGAGATCTAGCTGAGACTGAAGGCTCCTGAGTCACAGGCATAGAAGTGGAAGGACCTAGCCTGGCTACTCTGTCATTAAAGGACCGAAAAGAGGCCACTACCTTCTTCATAGAAGTCATCAACTCCTTTAAAGAGGCAGTAGACCCAGAACCTGCCTTTGACGGAATACAATCCTCACAAAATAGTTTTTTATAACTATCAGAAAGCATGGCTCTACAGTTCCCACATTTTTTCTTTACATGTTTGTCAACCTAGAAAAACACAGAAAACAAAACCATAAAAAAGGCTTATACAGACCCCCCCCTCCTGCAGAAGCTCTTATCCACAGAGAAGGGCTTAGCTTGGGGGCAGTATTAGACCCAGATGCCGCCGCTGGCTCAACTCGAGTGGGTGCTCCATCCTCAGTCCTGTCCTCAGACTCCATAGAGGAGAACGTAAGCCGGCTGGTGAGACTCCTGACTGCCGCTGCACTGCTAAACTAGTCTGCCCTGCGTCTGGCAGACTGTTTCCAAAGCAGCGAGTCCCCTGCATTGTACCACGCCGAGATTCTTTAAGAAAACAGCATCCAGGAAGTGTCATGTCACTTCCGGTGCCATCTTGCCGCGTCACCGGAAGTCCTCCGACACCATTTTGGTACACCCAAAGCGGGGAAGACACGAGGAAGATGCCTCTCCACACAACTAGAGGCTGTAAATGGAAGGGAGTTGCCGTTGCTAAACCACCAGGGAGGCAAGTAACCCAATACATACAGGGGGCCCTTTTCGGTCTATAAACATAGAAAAACACCCCAGACATGGCCACAACCAGTCCTGGATATTGCCAACAGAAGGGGGGTCCACCAACCACAGTTACCAGACCTATATAAAAACAACAAACATTGCGGTGTGCTCCTGGAGGGTCTGGAAACATAAAACAACTGAGGGTCAGAGGACAGGGAGGGGCCCTTTAAATTGTGTCCGATTTGTGTCTCCGGTGTCATGTGACTCGTTAGTGTTACAAGTTCTCAGGTGTAAATGGGGAGCAGGTGTGTTAAATTTGGTGTTATCACTCTCACTCTCTCATACTGGTCACTGGAAGTTCAATATGGCACCTCATGGCAAAGAACTCTGAGGATCTAAAAATAAGAATTAATGCTCTACATAAAGATGGCCTAGGCTATAAGAAGATTGCCAAGACCCCGAAACTGAGCTGCAGCACAGTGGCCAAGCCCATACAGCGGTTTAACAGGACAGGTTCCACTCAGAACAGGCCTCGCCATGGTCAACCAAAGAAGTTGAGTGCACGTGCTCAGCATCATATCAAGAGGTTGTATTTGGGAAATAGACATATGAGTGCTGCCAGCATTGCTGCAGAGGTTGAAGGGGCAGGGAGTCAGCCTGTCAGTGTTCAGACCATACGCCACACACTGCATTAAATTGGTCTGCATGGCTGTTGTCCCAGAAGGAAGCCTCTTCTAAAGATGATGCACAAGAAGGCCCGCTAACAGTTTGCTAAAGACAAGCAGACTAAGGATATGGATTACTGGAACCATGTCCTTTGGTTCAGATGGTGTCAAGCATGTGTGGCGGCAACCAGGTGAGGCATACAAAGACAAGTGTGTCTTGCCTACAGTCAAGCATGGTGGTGGGAGTGTCATGGTCTGGGGCTGCATAACTGCTGCCAGCACTGGGGAGCTACCGTTCATTGAGGGAACCACAAATGCCAACATGTACTGTGACATACTGAAGCCGAGTATGAACTCCTCCCTTCGGAGACTGGGTCACAGGGCAGTATTCCAACATGATAACGACCCCAAACACACCTCCAAGATGACCACTGTCTTGCTTAAGAAGCTGAGGGTAAAGGTAATGGACTGGCCAAGCATGTCTCCAGACCTAAACTCTATTGAGCATCTGTGGGGCAACCTCAAACGGATGGTAGAGGAGCACAAGCTCTCTAACATCCACCAGCTCCGTGACTTTGTCATGGAGGAGTGGAAGAGGACTCCAGTGGCAACCTGTGAAGCTCTAGTGAACTCCATGCCCAAGAGGGTTAAGGCAGTGCTTCAAAATAATGGTGGCCACACAAAATATTGACACTTTGGGCCCAATTTGGACATTTTCCATTAGGGGTGTACTCGCTTTTGTTGCCAGCGGTTTAGACATTATTGGCTGTGTGTTGAGTTATTTTGAGGGGACAGCAAATTTACAATGTTATACAAGCTGTACACTCACTACTTTACATTGTAGCAAAGTGTTATTTCTTTAGTGTTGTCACATGAAAAGATATAGTAAAATATTTACAAAAATGTGAGGGGTGTACTCACTTTTGTGAGATACTGTATATATATATATATATATATATATATATATATATATATATATATATATATATATATTTAGATTTTTGTTATGTTACACAGATTATGGTTATTATATGAAAAATTCATATGCACATGACACTACGATATATGTTCATAGTATTGGCACATTTATGTGGATGTATTGCAATTATATCAGGAGTGATTGTATAAGGTACATTTTTATTAGCAACAGCGCTGTCCTTTCAGAACATGAACATAATAGCCTCCTTTTTTTTTGGATCAGCCAGAGGGCTGCTCAAAAAAGAACAGATTATGTTTTTACCTTAAAGTGAATGTAAACCCGATTCATGAAATTTGAGCTGGGCACATATATATGCAGTGTTTTTTTTAATCTCTCCCCAAAGCTCTAAGTTCTGTGGCAGTCTCTTGCTCCGTTCTGCTGTTATCAACAGGACAACTTCAGTCAAGTTCTCTGACGTGATAAAACCAGCCTGAAATGCATGTCAGAGTGGGTGCTATAAATTAGCAGACAGCTGGTCAATTCACAGCACAGCTCTGCAAGTCTCTGTCTCACAGTGTATGGCAAGACTCTTCTCCACCCCTGCTGGAACAGGAAGAGAAAATTCTAACACGATGTTCACTTTCTAAACAGTATATAAACCTGAAGACAGCAGATATACATGTGACACTTATGGAGGGAGATTTGTTTCATCTCTGTGTTTCATTTGAAGCAGTCCACTTCACTGGATATTTGTGAGGGTTTATATCCACCTTCATGCATTGTTTGCATTAAAGTGGTTGTTAACCCACTTCTACTAAATCATGTAATCCCCTCTGTACCATAATAACAAGTGTCACTGTGTTATGTATAAAATCTGCTGATCTGTACCTATATAAGCTCGGCTCCCGGAGCTCACCTGACTTATCAGCTATCTTCTCTCTCCGCCTCACAGTTCCAGTGGGCGGGGACCGAGTCCTCCCGCTGACATTAGTCGGGGAGGAAGGGGAGAGGGGGAGAGAGAGAGAGGGAGAGACACACACACACCACAATTAGCTGAGTGCCGGGAGCCGCACTCTTATAGGGACAGATCAGCAGATTTTTTACACAAGCACAGCAAAAAGGAAAATTCTTGCCCTGGGACTTTACATGAGGTGGGCACCACTAAGCCAAGAAAAGTAACAGTAGATGCAGTATATATTTATTCAGTAAAAGTAGTACATGCATTAATATCATCAGAGAAAGCCAAATCATACAGAGTACATATAAATGGGTAGAATAGAAATAATAATAATGGTACATTTGTGTATAAACAGTCACATAACCTACAGACATCAGGTGTACCCGACATGTTTCGCGAGTCCCAGCTCGCTCAGGGGTAGATGTGTATGAATTGTACCTAAGGTGAAAGGATAAAGATTGGCTATGTGGCATGATATTGGTATTTTAAGGCAGAGGGTAAGAGGGGCCTAATGAGTAATGTCGGGTACACTTGATGTCTGTATGTTATGTGATTGTTTATACCATTAACATACAGACATCAGGTGTACCCGACATTACTCATTAGGCCCCTCTGCCTTAAAATACCAATATCATGCCACATAGCCAATCTTTATCCTTTCACCTTAGGTACAATTCATACACATCTACCCCTGAAGAGCGAGCTGGGACTCGTGAAAAATGTCGGGTACACCTGATGTCTGTATGTTATGTGATTGTTTATACACAAATGTATCATTATTATTATTTTTATTCTACCCATTTATATGTACTCTGTATGAATTGGCTTTCTCTGATATTAATGTATGTACTACTTTTACTGAACATATACTGTATCTATTGTTACTTTTATTGGCTTAGTGGTGCCCACCTCATGTAAAGTCCCAGGGCGAGATTCTTCCTTTTTGTTGCATACTTTAGGGATGGAGGTGTGTCACTGGTGACACCAGACCTTTCCTTTTTTACACAGGCACAGGGACACTTATTATGGTACAGAGGGGATAAGACGATTTAGTTATGCGGAGCTGGGGGGGGCAGGCGCTGGTACGAGCAGACAGGCAGGGAGAGGAGGAAGGGAGGGGAGAAAAGATCAGCGCTGTGCACGGCTGCATCTATTCTCTCCTTCCTTCCTCACTCCGATATCTCCTCCCATCAGAATGCTGCTGGCACTGCTTGACTCCTTATACTATTCCTCCCTACCCTAGTCTTAGCAAGAGTTTGATACCAAGTCAAATGTAGGTATTTACTCTCCTGTCTTAAAAAATATTTAAAAATGCATTAATACTGTATATACAGAATTGCATTCCTTTGTATCGCTTAATATCTGCTTGGCGTTCAGCGTTAAGTCTGGTAACAGGGTTGCTTTGTTTGGTTTTCTTTGATACAGCGTTCACATGAAAGTGCCTGTCACTTTAAAGTACAATTCCAGGCTTTACCCAACTACTCTTAAAAATGTTCTCTCCCCCTCCTAACACCTATTCTGACTAACTTCTGTTTGAACGATCTGTAAACTTTTTTCAGCACGCTCCGATGCAGACACATGATTTGTCTCCCCTGCATCAGCCAGTGGCATCTGCAGGGGAGAGGAGGGAGCACCCAACATCAAATGGACCATAGTAAGCCTATGGATGACGTCATCGTTCACGTATTTCCAGCCACTGTCGAGAGCTTTCTCCTCTCCCCTGTAGCAAGCACTGGCTGACACGGGAGATTACGTGACCGGACCAGAGTGAACTGAAAACAGATAAGTATACACATCCTTTGTTCACAGGTTAAAATAAATGTTTGGAGTGGGGGATGGAGCATTTACCCAAGGAGCTGGGTTTTGCCTGAAATTCCACTATAAATTTAATCGCTAGCTGACTAGCCGCCGCAGTTATACTGCGGCAGGTTGGCACGGCTGCGCAAAGCGCCATAGCTGTACTTCATTCTTTTAAGACGTCATAGAAGGTGCACGCACCCACCGCGTGTCCCCAGAGGTGACACGTGTGCCGGCAGGCGCGATGTCAGCCGGGCAGCCATGATCACTCGTGACAGATTGAGAACGGGGATGTGTGTGTGTGTGTAAACACACAAATCCCAGTTCTCTCAGGGGAGAGGAGACCGATGGGGTGTTCATACTAAGTATGAACACCCCATCGGTCTCCTCCTTTATTCAGTCCCACCCCCCCTACAGTTAGAACACACCTAGTGAACACATTTAACCCCTTGATCGCCCTAGTGTTAACCCCTTCCCTGCCTGACATTCATACAGTAATCAGTGGCTATTTTTAGCTCTGATCGCTGTATAAATGTCAATGGTCCCAAGATAGTGTCAAGTGTTCGATCTGACCGCCGCAATGTCGCAGTCCTGATAAAAAAAATTGCAGATCGCCGCCATTACTAGTAAAAAAAATTAAAAATAAAACTGACATAAATCTATTCCCTATTTTGTAGACGCTATAACTTTCGCATAAACCAATGAATATACGCTTATTGCAATTTTTTTTACCAAAAATATGTAGAAGAATACATATCAGCCTAAACTGATGAAGAAATTTGTTTTATTTTTTTTTTGGATATTTATTTTAGCAAAAAGTACAAAATAGTGTTTTTTTCAAAACTGTTGGTCTTTTTTGTTTATAGCGCAAAAAAGAAAAACCGCAGGAGGTGATCAAATACCAAAAGAAAGCTTTAATTGTGGGGGGAAAAAAAAAAAAAAAAAGGACACATTTTGTTTGGGTACATTGTCGCACGACTGCGCAAATTGTCAGTTAAAGCGCCGCAGTGCCGTATCGCAAAGAATGGCCTGGTCAGGAAGGGGGCAAACCCTTCCAGGCTGAAGTGGTTAAATAAAAAAATGTAATTGGTCATATTAATGTGCCTGAAGTAAGCAATGTCTGCAACCCTTAAGCTCCATTCACACTACAGCGTTTTGAATCATGAGCAGATTTGCCACGGATCTGCCCGCGATTTGACAGCACCGAGGTGTGAATGACAAAACGTGGACTTTCATTGGAGATGCCATTCATTTGAATGACACCTCAAATCGCGGTGCGGGTCTCTCGCGATTGTCGTGTGATAAATCGTGCTTCAATCGCAGCTACCTGAATCGCGGGATGCATGTCGCCCAAAAGCAGCTGCTGAATTTTTGGGCGACATGCGTCCCGCGATACGGGTTGCCGCCATTGCAGCACGTTTCAACGTGCTACAATCGCGGCAGACCCGCACCGCAATTTGAGGTGTCATTCAAAACACTGTAGTGTGAATGCAGCCTTAGAGTCTGGTTGCTAGGGACAACGAGAGCACCTTATGCTTTAGTCTCTTTCACATATCAGATCTCTGAAGAATAGTTCTGACATGAACAGTCATGTTGCTCCCAAATAATAGCAGGATGTCAGGACCACTACTTATGTTCCCCCTACAGACTGGAAATGGCTGGCGAGGAAGGTAGACCTTCCACCTTTATACATTAGCTCGTGGCAACAGAAAGAAAATCCAGCAGATGAGGTTCTCACATACTGGAAGGTAAGGAGACATTTGCCAAAAAGCACATATACAGTATTACAAATTGAGGTAGAGATTAGGAAATATGCCGAAGCACACTACAATTAGATTGTACAAAGTCTTTTGTATGTCTTGTGTAAGAGGCTACCTAGAAAACCCATCAGGTAGGTAGTAAATCAGGAACTCTTAAAGCTCAACTCCACCTTTTGGGTCACAGCACAGGGCTCTGAAGGAACGGCACGGGTGGCCATTACTTCAGAGCGCATGCGCCAGTGGTGCCACTGGCTGCATGTACAGTAAATATCTCCGGTGCACGTTTAGGAGATATTTACATTACCCATAGGTAAGCCTTATTATAGGCTTACCTATAGGTAAAATTCAAAGATGGAAGTTTACTTCCCCTTTAAGGAATAGACTGTTACAATTACATTTTAGTATATGATACTGATGGGGAGGCGCTAGGTTTTATTTTATTGATGTAAATTTGGGGGGGGGGGTGTCACACTTTTGCAAAGCAGCATGTAAAAGTGAGTACAATAGAGAAAAAAACAAAACGTATGGACATGGATTCTTGTGAATGTACAGTGCATCCAGAAAGTATTCACAGCGCTTCACTTTTTCCACATTTTGTTTTGTTACAGCCTTATTCCAAAACGGATTACATTCATTATTTTCCTCAAAATTCTACAAGCAATACTCCATAATGACAATGTGAAAGAGGTTTGTTTGAAATCTTTGCAAATTTATTTAAAATAAAAAAAATCCCATGTACATAAGTATTCACAGCCTTTGCTCAATACTTTGTTGAAGCACCTTTGGTACCAATTACAGCCTCAAGTCTTTTTGAGTATGATGCTACAAGCTTGGCACACATATTTTTGGGCAGTTTCTCCCATTCTTCTTTGCAGGACCTCTCAAGCTCCATTAGGTTGGATGGGGAGTGTCGGTGCACAGTCATTTTCTCTCCAGAGATGTTCAATCAGGTTCAAGTCTGGGCCACTCAAGGACATTCACAGAGTGGTCCCGTAGCCACTTCTTTGTTATCTTGGCTGTGTGCTTAGGGGCGGTGTCCTGTTGGAAGAAGAACTTTTGCCCCAGTCTGAGGTCCAGAGCGCAGCGCTGGCGCAGGTTTTTATCAAAGATGTCTCTGTACATTGCTGCATTCTTCTTTCCCTCGATCCCGACTAGTCTCCCAGTTCCTGCCACAGAAAAACATCCCCAAAGCATGATGCTGCCACCTCCATGCTTCACTGTAGAGATGTTATTGGCCAGGTGATGAGCGGTGACTGGTTTCGTTCAGACATGACGCTTGCTATTCAGGTCAGTGTTCAATTTTTGTTTCATCAGACCAGAGAATTTTGTTTCTCATGGTCAGAGTCCTTCAGGTGCTTTTTGGCAAACTCCAGGTGGGCTGTCATGTGCTGAGGAGTGGCTTCCATCTGGCCACTCTACTAAACAGGCCTAATTGTTGGGAGTGCTGCAGAGATGGTTGTTCTTCTAGAAGGTTCTCGTCTCGCCACAGAGAAATGCTGGAGCTCTGTCAGAGTGACCATCGGGTTCTTGGTCACTTCCCTGACTAAGGCCCCTGAGCACTCAGTTTGGCCAGGTGGCCTGCTCTAGGAAGAGTCCTGGTTCCAAACGACTTCCATTTACGGATGATGGAGGCCACTGAGCTCATTGGGACCTTCAATGCTGCAGAAATGTTTCTGAACCCTTTCCCAGATCCGTGCCTTGACACAATCCTGTCTTGGAGGTCTACAGACAATTCCTTTGACTTAATGGCTTGGTTTGTACTTCGACATGCACTGTTAAAGTGGTTGTAAACCTAGTTACACCACTTTTACCTACAGGTAAGCCTATAATAAGGCTTACCTGTAAGTACTGTAAATATCTCCTAAACCTGCACAACTTAGTAGATATTTACCATATACGCTTGCGCCAACGTCATCGGGGCATGCGCAGTGAAGAAAAGGCCCTCCGTGCTGTTTGACTAGCAAGTGCCGTGACTGATGGCTCCCGTGCGCATGCACGGGAGTAACGTCACGTGACTCCAGCCAGTAACAGAGCCAGAGTCTGTGGCCCTGGAAGGAAGAGGGGCGAAGATGGATGCTTCCACCAGCGGGGACAGCATGGGCTTTGCTTGCAGGTAAGTGCAACATAATGGGCTAGTATGCATCGCATACTAGCCCATTATGCCTTTACTTTGCAGGGGAAAAAACAGGAAGTAAAACCCATCAGGGTTTACTTCCTCTTTAACTGTAGGACCTTCTATAGACAGGTGTGTGCCTTTCTAAATCATGTCCAATCAACTGAATTTACCACAGGTGGACTCCAATCAAGTTGTAGAAACATCAAGGATAATCAGTGGAAATAGGATGCACCTGAGCTCAATTGTTAGTGTCATGACAAAGGCTGTGAATACTTGTACATGTGAGTTTATTTTTAATACATTTGCAAAGATTTCAAACTTCTTTCACGCTGTCATTATGGGGTATTGTTTTTAAAACTTGAAGGAAAATAATTAATTGAATCCGTTTTGGATTAAGGCTGTAAAATGTGTAAAGAGTGAAGCGCTGTGAATATTCTCCGGATGCACTGTAGTAATAAAAACATTTTTTTTTACCATAGTGGGGAAGGTTTAGAACCTCTGTGAATCTTTTATTTCCGCCTCTCTCCCTTCACTTCCTGGTTTGGTGACAGGGATCACAGACATAGGATGTAAGCAAAACTCTCCACATCATTAATCCAGACTGTGGTTGAACCCTGACAGTTGTTTTGAAACCCATTCTATGCAGGTGCGGGAAGACGCTACCATTGGACGGCTGTTTGATCTACTTATAGAGCATCGGAAAGACCTAGCAGACATGTTATGACAGCCATTGTATCAGCATGGACTACTTGACTATATGCATGTTGTAAATTAGGTTAATAAAACAAGAAAGATATAGTGGTGTCTGGAGCAGCTTTATTCTGAGAATTATCTTAGAGAAGAGGAAAACACATTGTGGTAAATGCAGAATGGATAACTGACCTCCTATATGTCCTGGTTTAAAAAAAACAGTCTGTGTAAAACTGTTATTTTGGCTTTGGGTGAATGCAGATGAGTTGAATAAGTCCCCACCTTCTTACATCTATCAGGGGATCCATTAGCAAGATCTCTGTATCCAAGTTCTAGCTTCTGCCCATCCTACCACAGTCATTACTTCTTTCTCTGCTGGATTTTCATTCAATTAACATGACAGAGAATGCAGAAAATTAAATAAGCTGCAATCCTAAGCAGCGTGGTGGTCCGGAATCTTCAGCTTGAAGGTCTCACTGCTGGAGTACCCAACAACTTTAATACTTTTCGGCTCTGCCTACTTGTTGCTTCCATTACAATGAAGGTGTCACTCCATTTTGTAGAAATTGTGGATGACTGCACTATGGGAAAAAAAAAGTCTTCTTTATTGTAGTACATTCATAAAACAAATACATTACAGCAGAAGAGGCGAGACTTAATGCATTTCATGCTATAGCACTCTTAAAACAGTGATTAAGTGCTCTACAGCATGTAACGCATTAGAAGGTCTCACAGCCCTGCTTTAGTGTATTTGCTTTTATGGATATACTACAATAAAAAAAAGTTGTTGTTACTGGAGTGCAATCATCCACAATTTTCTTCACGATTCCTTTAGTTACGAGCTGGACTACCAACAGGTATCTGAGCAGATAAAGGTGGGCCGATCTAGAGCGGTATTGTATATATATTTTTTTGTCTCACTCTACCTGTTTGAATTGTTACTTATCTATGGAGGATGGAATTTAAGGAGTAAGACTTTGGGGGGGAATAGGGGGAAGTAGTGAAAGCTGGAGACAGGATCCTAAAGTCCCAAAACGTTATAAGATCCTGAGGGTGGAGTTCAACACTGCAAACCCTCACCTATAGATTAGTTTTGCATGAAGTGACCCTTCAGCTGCAAAAGTTAGGCCACCTAGAAAACTACTGGAGCACCCCAGTCCATTTGTGCCACAATGGGAGAGTCTCAGTGTATGTGTCAGGTGACGCTTTACATAGAACTACCAGGGTCAATCCTTGCTGGTCCACCTAAACAAAAACTGTTTCTTAGTCGCTAAAGGCCAGCGAAGAAGCCATTCTGGGAAGGGTCAGTCCTATCTGTTCGGCTTGCTTTCCCACCTTTCCCGGGTAGAGGAGTCGTGGAATATTTTGGTGGATATCTTATGAATAGGCGGTCTTCCTCTCTCTTGATCCAACGGAGCAGTTTGGTGATGACATTAATGGCGCCCACTTTAGTCACTAAAGAGCTGAATGTTGTGTATAGTTCAAATTTGCTGGTGACCTGCAGAAGGCAACAAATATAAGCTCTAAATGCAATATTAACCAGTCCCGACCACAGAAACTAGCTTGTTCAACCCACAGTTTTCTACTTGTTGATGATCTACAAATCCCAGCATGCAAAAGAATTGCTGGGGAATGTGGGGACTTACAAAATAGAAAGCACAATATATTGCATGCCATGTATGAAACAGCTACCAAATTTAGCTTGCGGTTCCTATTAGGAAATGATAGAACCATTAACTTCTTTCTTACAATTGGTTGATCCTGTAGCAGCTGCATTTACACCTCTGTCAGGCACATCACCCCTAAAACAAGCAAGTCTTCTCATTCACCCCCATTGTTCTAGAACCCCACAGTGCTGGGGTGTATAAATATAAAACAGGGACACAAGGCCTGAAATACTTCCCAAAAAACTCCAATTTCTGTAAAGGGCTGGTCACAAGTTTTTCAATATTTTAAATGAGAAGTATGGGGTTCTGTGTAGAAAAAAATAAAATGTACGTATGTACACACACAGTGCTGTGAAAAAGTATTTGCCAACTTCCTGATGTTTTTTTTTTTTTTGCATATTTCTCAAACTTAAATAATTCAGATCAAACAAATTTTATTACACAAACATAACCCGAATAAATCCAAGATGCAGTTTTTTAAAATTACTTCATTTATTAAGGGAAAAAAAGCTGTTCAAACCTGCCTGGTTCTATGTGAAAAAGTAATTGCCCCCCCCCCCCATGCTGAACCATGAATGAACTGTGATTAACCACTATTTTTTGGAAAGCGGAGTTAAATTTTACTTGCCAGACCTGTTGAATGAAGAAATCACATAAATAGAAGCTGTCTGACAAAGTGAAGCACGCTAACAGATCACAAAAAGCCACACATCATGCCACAATCTAAAAAAATTCAAGAACAGATTAGAAACAAAGTAATGTACATGTATCGGTCTAGGAAGGATTTCAAAGCCATTTCTAAGGCTTTGGAACTCAAGTGAACCACGGGGAGAGCCATTATTCACAAATGGAGATAACTTGGAACAGTGGTGAACCTTTCCAGGAGTGGCCGGCTAACAAAAAATAGGATTTTTTTAATAACAGCTTACCTGTAAAATCCTTTTCTTTCGATGGACATCACGGGACACAGAGCCTCAGTAATAACTGATGGTTATATAGGTATCACTAGGTGATTGGACACTGGCACACCCTAACCAGGATGTTCAACCCCCTATATAATCCCTCCCCTTGCAGGGATACCTCAGTTTTGTAGCCAAGCAATATAGTGTATTAGAAGAGGGGCGGGACCTCTGTGTCCCGTGATGTCCATCGAAAGAAAAGGATTTTACAGGTAAGCTGTTATAAAAAAATCCTATTTTCTTTCTCGAACATCACGGGACACAGAGCCTCAGTAATAACTGATGGGATGTCCCAGAGCAATGCTATCTGAGGGGGGGAACCACAACCAAGTAGGGTGCAATCAGACCTGAGGACCCTGTACCGCTGCCTGCAGCACACTACGCCCAAAGGCGATATCCTCATGCCTTCTCACATCCACCTGATAGAATCTGGTGAATGTATGGACTGAAGACCAGGTTGTGGCCTTGCAGATTTGAGCCATAGAGGCACGGTGATGCACTGCCCAAGAAGCACCAATAGCCCTTGTGGAATGTGCCCTGATCTGAAACTGAGGAATCTTCGGTTTCAAACCGTAAGCTTGAATAATCAATTGTCGAATCCATTTAGAAAGGGTAGCTTTTGACGCTGCTTGTCCTCTACTGGGACCCTCTGGCAGCACGAACAAAACATCCGTTTTGCGAATCTGAGCAGTTGCCTCCAGATAGGCCTTGACTGCTCTTACTACATCCAAAGAATGTAGTGATCTTTCTTCCGGAGAACAGGGATCTGGAAAAAAGGAAGGCAGAACAATATCTTGGTTTAGATGAAAATCTGAAACCACCTTCGGTAAAAAAACAGGATGAGGGCGCAGTACCACTCTATCCTTGTGTACAATCAAATAAGGCTCTTTACAGGAAAGGGCTGCTAATTTTGATACTCTTCTAGCAGAAGAAACGGCTACCAGAAAAATTAACTTCCTTGTCAACAAGACCAAAGGAATCTGACGTATTGGTTCAAAGGCTGTTTCTGTAACACAGACAGAACCAAGTTCAAGTCCCAGGGGTTTAGGGGCGCCTTAACCGGAGGATTAAGACGCATCACCCCCTGCATAAAGTTTCGGACCAAAGAATGCGAAGCAAGTGGCCGTTGAAATAATACTGATAAGGCCAAGACCTGGCCCTTGATGGTACTCAAGGCCAGCTTCATCTCTAATCTCAATTGTAGAAAATCAAGAATTCTACCTATCACATATTTTCTGGGATGCCAACACCTGGATTCACACCAGGATACATAAGCTTTCCAGACTCTATGATAAATTACTCTGGAAGCTGGTTTCCTTGCATTGATCAAGGTAGATATGACAGGACCTGAAAGCCCACGGCTCTTCAGAATGTGGGTCTCAATAGCCAAACCATCAAATTTAGCGTTTGTAAGGCAGGATGGAACACTGGACCTTGAGATAACAGGTCTGGGCGTACCGGTAGTGTCCACGGGGAACCCACCGTCATCCTTACTATTTCCGCATACCACGTCCTTCTGGGCCAAGCGGGGGCCACCAGAAGTACTGACTTCCTTTCCTGCCTGATCCTGCGAAGGAGTCGTGGCAGTAGCAGAATATGCGGGAATGCATAAATCAGTGAGAACCGATGCCACGGAATCACCAACGCATCCGTCCCGCATGCAAGAGGATCTTTTGTCCTTGCCACAAATCTGTCTATCTTTTTGTTGAATTGGGATGCAAAGAGATCTACATCTGGAACCCCCCATCTTTGGCATATGGCCCAAAAGATGTTGGGATGCAGAGACCATTCCCCTGGAAGTAACTGCTGGCGACTTAAATAGTCCGCCTGCCAGTTCTCTATCCCTGGAATGAAAACTGCCGATATGCATGGCACATGCTTCTCTGCTCAGACTAAGATCTGGTTCACCTCTTTTTGAGCAGCTCGGCTCCTGGTGCCTCCCTGATGATTGACATAAGCCACTGCTGTGGCATTGTCGGACTGGATCCTGACCGGGCAACCCTGTAGCCTGATAGTCCAGGCCTTTAGGGCTAGATATACCGCCCGGATCTCCAGAATGTTGATGGGTAAGGTCCTCTCGGTTTTGGACCATACCCCTTGAACCGCAGACTGTTCCAGAACTGCTCCCCAACCCGACAGACTGGCATCTGTTGTTACCACCGTCCAGGTAACCGGTAGAAAGGACTTCCCCTTCTGCAGGTTTTCGGGTATGAGCCACCAATTGAGGCTCTGATGCACCGCATAAGACAGGTGCATTGGAAAGTCTAATGCCTGAACCTTCTTGTTCCAGGCCGACAGAATACTGTGTTGCAGCAGTCTTGAATGAAACTGAGCATAGGGAACTGCTTCGAATGAAGACACCATCTTTCCTAGCAGCCTCAAGGAGACTACCGACCGGTCAATCAAGAGCAGGTCGTCTAGGTATGCTATGACAGCTATACCCTGAGCCCTTAATCTGGCCAGAGGAGGAGCCAAGACCTTTGTGAACACTCGAGGTGCAGTGGCTATCCCAAAAGGCAGAGCCACAAACTGGAAATGGCGCCCTCCTATCTCGAAGTGCAGAAACTTCTGATGAGCAGGAAAAATGGGCACATGCAGATATGCATCTCTGATGTCTATTGATGCCAGAAATTCTCCTCCCTGCAGGGTGGAGACTACCGTCCGAATTGATTCCATGCAGAAGGACTGAATCCTTAGGTATCGGTTCAGATCCCTTAAATCCAGAATGGGTCTGACATCCCCATTTGGTTTTTGGACCATAAAAAGGTTGGAATAGAAGCCCAATCCTTGATCCTTTACGGGAACCACCATAATGACCTCCTGCGACAAAAGTCGCTCCAACGCTAGAAGGAGCGACTGCTTTTTCTCTGGATGTCTGGAGACACTTGATCTGAGGAAACGAGGAGAGGGAAATTCTTGAAACTCCAGCTTGTACCCTAAGGTTACCGTGGAGGTTACCCATCTGTCCTGGAAGTCCTCCTGCCAGAGCCTTGAGAACTGTCGCAGTCTTCCCCCCACTCGAGCGAGCAGGGGCGCCCCTTCATAAAGAGGTCTTAGTGTTTTGCCTAGTAGGCTTCTTCCCCCAGGACTTCTTTTGTCCCTGAGGTTGACTCTTGTTTCTTGACCCAGACGGAGGAGGCCATCGAGACTGCCTGGAGGCTGAAGCCCCTGGAGCTGGGGAAAGAGTTAGTTTGAAAGAGGGACGCTTACTCTTCTTCTTAACAGGTAAGAGAGTGCTTTTCCTACAAGAGATTCTCTTGATATAGTTATCCAAGTCTTCTCCAAACAACCTTGCACCACGAAATGGAAACCCAGCCAGCAGCTTCTTACATGGTGCTTCGGCTGACCAATTTTTCAACCATAGGATTCTACGTATATGCACCAACCCCAGTGAAAGACGAGAGGTTTGCATGATAGAATCTCTGATGGCGTCAACAACATAACATAAGGCCGCTGGAAGGTTAGCCAACCCCTGGGCCTGCTGTTCAGGTAAAACTTTGATGATCTGCTTAACATGGTCTCTTAAGTATTGACAGACTCCAATCGCTGCTACTGCAGGTTGAGCCACTGAACCTGCCAAGGAGAAAACATCCTATAATAGGGATTCCATCTTTTTATCCACCGGATCCCTGAGCATCTGAGCATTGTCTACGGGACAAGTCAGACTATTATTTACTGAGGGCATCAATGGCCGGTATTCCCCACATTTTAACAAACTTTTTTTCCATAGGATAAAGTGTTGAAAACTTTTTCGGCGGAAAAAAACGCTTATCTGGGTGATCTCACTCAGAATAAAGGAGCTTTTCAAGTAAATTATGAACAGGAAAAGCATGTGCTGTTTGAGGAGGTTTCAGTGACCCTAAAGAAGAAGAGGGTTCTTTAACTGATTTAGATACGGGCAACTTAAATGTGGAGCGGACCAATCCAGTAAGGATCTGCACTAAGACTTTCTCCTCCTGAGAAGCCGAAGAGGGCCCCTCTCCACCTGATTCCTCCGAAGAGGAATCATCCGTCTCATCCTGATCCTCTGAAAGGGATTCCTCTCCTTTATCCCAGAGCTCCTCTGCCTGAGGGTCTTGGGGAACAGAGGAAGGCCTAGTGCGTTTTCTTCCACTGAGTGAAGATGTAATCACGGCCATTAATCTTTCCTCTAAACCATTAATGGTTGGAGGAAAAAACCTACTGTGTAATGTATACAGGGGCTGAACTGCCAAAAGCAGGTGTAGCCTCTGACCCCAATGGCTTTCCATGGCTAGCCGTCCCTGGCCCCTCAGGGGGGGAGGATGCTGCAGAAAGGGGGCCCTCAGAACCTGAACGAGATCCCCTAGAGTCTCTGGTTCTTGGGGTATTTGAACCTCTTCTACCCATAGTGCAAAGCAACAAGGTGGAGGTATCACAAAATGAACACTGACTGCTGAGCGATGTAGTCCGGCTAAAAGCCCTGCTACCAAATGCCCAGTCTGGTGTTACCTTAGTAAATGCTGCCTAGGAGAATGCCTGTGTCCCACCTTACATGCGACCGTCAGCTCTGTGTCCCTCCAAAGGCTTAGTGCACCTGTAATCTGTGCCTAAATAGCCTGCAGCCAGCATGAGGGGCGTCTGAGCACGCTGGACGCTGTGCTGACGCCCCGCCCCCCCCCTCTACCGCCCTCCCCCCTTCGTTTTCGAAAACCGCTCGCTTCCAGCGCGAGCCGACCCTCCGGAATCAGCATGGAGGAAAGGCTGGGGAAGGGGGAGGAAGGAGAGAGGCCGGCAGTGATGGGGCCTGCACGTGACAAATGGCGGCGGTGTATAACCGCCTCACAGACCACCTGCGGCCTCCCCCTAGTCTGGGGGGAGATATCCCTAAGGAGAGCCCCCCATTCCATCCTACCTGAGCCGGCCGGAGGAGCTTGTGCAGCGTGGAAACACTGGGACCGACATCAGCATGAGAAGGTATGTGCTCTTGGCAGCCCCCGGTGGCGACAATAGACATAGCATGCATTTACCTTAAACGAGAAAACCTACTAGAATTAAAAAATTCTGTGGAATCTCCCTTACCTTATCCAGCCGCAGGGTTCTGTATACAGACCCAATCTTCACCTCTCACGGTGGGCTCCGTTTGAAAAAACCTTCAGAGACTGGGGCCCCCTACGAATAGGGGGATCCACAGTTCTGGGCCTGTAAAGCACCCGGCCAGAAATAAGGATAGAAAACCATTTTCTGATATGCGGGGTCCAGCTCTCTAAAAAGAGGAAGCGTTACAGGTAATACCTCCTTTCTTCGGACACGAGGCCCGGGTACCATCCAATTCGGCCTAGAAAAGACACTTTGAAATGGATCCGGTTCGCCTGGCTTGCCCCAGTATAGGATATAGGATAATCCCTTTGGAGCTCAGCACAGGACATCATTACACGTCCATCACCTAAGACACTGGCGTAAAAACTGAGGTATCCCTGCAAGGGGAGAGATTATATAGGGGGTTGAACTTCCTGGTTAGGGTGTGCCAGTGTCCAATCACCTAGTGATACCCTATATAACCATCAGTTATTACTAAGGCTCTGTGTCCTGTGATGTTCGAGAAAGAAATTACTCCAAAAGCAGGACGATGACTCATCCAGGAGGTCATAAAAGAACCCAGAACAACATCTAAAGAACCGCAGGCCTCACTTGCCTCAGGTAAGATCAGTGTTCATGATTCAACAATTAGAAAGAGACTGAGCAAAAATGGCATCCATGGGAGAGTTCCAAGGCCAAAGCCACTGCTGACCAAAAAGAACACAAAGGCTCGTCTCACATTTACCAAAAAACATCTTGATTACCCCCAAGACTTTTTGGCAAATATTCTGCCAACTAATGAGACAAAAATTTAACTTTTTGGAAGGTGTGCGTTACATCTGGCATAAAACTAATACAGCATTTCATAACAAGATCATACCAACAGTCAGACATTATGGTGGTAGCGTGATGGTCTGGGGCTGCTTTGCAGCTTCAGGACCTTGACGACTTACCATAATTGATGGAACCATTAATTCTGAGCTCCACTAGAAAATCCGCCTATCAGTTCCTGATCTCAAGCTCAAGTGCACTTGGGTTATGCAGGACAATGATCCGAAACACAACAGCAAGTCCACCTCCAAATGGTTCAAACAAAGCAAAATGTAGGTTTTGGAGTGGCCTAGTCAAAGCCCGGACTTAAATCTAATTGAGATGCTGTATCATTGACCTTACACAGGCTGTTCATGCTGGAAAACCCTCCAATGTGGCTGAATTAAAACAATTCTGCAGAGTGGGCCAAAATTGTTCCACAGCAATGTGAAAGACTCATTGCCAGTTATTGCAAACACTTGATTGCAGTTGTTGCCGCAAGGGTGGCGCAACTAGTTATTAGGTTTAGGGGGCAATTACTTTTTCACATAAAGCCAAGCAGGTTTGGAGATTTTTTTTTTACTTCAATAAATGAAACGATCATTTAAAAACTGCATTTTGTATTTACTCGGGTTATCTTTGTGTAATAATAAAATTTCTTTGATAATCATTTAAGTGTTAAAAATATGCACAAAAAAAACAAAAAAAACAAAAAACAAAAACAAAAACAAAAAAATCAGAAAAGGGGCAAATACTTTTTCACACTCACCTGGGTGGATGCAGCATTGCTCTGATGCTACATTTATCCCCCACTGCTGCTCAGACTGAGAACTGATAAATCAAAGACCGCTGATTGCTTAGTTATCAGTTTTTAGTGAGAGACAACAGTGACTGTCAGCTTTTATTCGTGTTAAAGCTTTTATCTGAATTTTTTTTTTTTTTTTTTTGCTGTAACTGCCTATAAAGTATTAGCTGGAGTTTTGCTTCAATTTTTTCTGCTAGTACATCTAACACTCCCCTCCCTCAGACTGACAATGAGGCTGTCCAAAGGTGCCTCTGTGCTCATTCATCCAGAGTGGGGGCACTCTAATACAGGAGGTGCGTTACTGGCAAAATCACCAGGTGAAAACACAATATAATTACACTTTATACTGCTTTAAAAGCACACAGGTTATTAAGTTGGTACTAAATCAGAACTAAACCCACCTATCTTTTACAGAAAAGGAAGCTGCCATCTTAGCCTCGGATCGATTTGTAGTTGCCTTGGTGCGGCACAGGAAATCCGTCATTTGATGGCTTGACAGTTAAGTTGAAACTACAAGCAACTGACATTGATCATTCATGGCATTGCTTGGATGTAATGATTTTGGGAAACTGTTAAAATCAAGCATTGTGCTGCTGTACAGCAATATGAATGAAGTGTACGTTTGTAAACTTCAAATAAAGTTCTTGGGGGGGGGGGGGGAACTATGTTGCGCTGAATCGTGCACAACACCGCCCCCTTCTGCAGCCGGAATGGACACCGCTGCAGTTTACCTTTCTAGCTGCTGTCCGTTCTGTGTGAATTAGCCCTATAGGTTTCCATAAACAGTGCCGGTCAGCTACACAATTCAATCCTGCTCTCCACTCCAGCCAATCAAGCACAGGACTATGCTTGATTGTTTACCAGGTATGTATTTCAACCAGAATTCTCAACGTCTAAACCCAGAAACGTTCACAGTTGAGCAATTCAAAGCAATTTATAAGCACAGGAGATCAGGGAACAACTACCCTGGCAGCATTTACCATGGTCCTAGGTTCCAAAGAGAACCGGAAGAGCCCGGGAACCACAGAAGGTGACGGGTGGGCTGCCCTCTCACAGCCCCATAACAGTGATCAGTTGGCTCTATAGCTGCCTAGATTACTTTTCCTGGGTAGCAAAGATCTGGCTAAACAAAATAGTCACAATCTGCAACTGTAAGCTTATTTTAACCTTTTGAGTTCCAGGACATTTACAAATGGCCATTGGATGTCAAGTGGTTAATGAGAAGATAAAAGTTCAGAGTGAATGATGCTCTCCTTCCGCAGATGTCATGTAAACAGCAAAGTTTTTGGTAATGGGACAACCCCTGAAGAGAGTCTGAAAAAGTAGTTGCAGAAGGAAAGGTAAGTATTACAGCCTATTATTTTGAGTTCAATGATCCCAGTAAAATTCTAAACATGGCTTCATATTTACATTTGAAATTGAATATAATTAGCTTTAACCTCCTATGGACACCCCATAATGTATGAAAGTAAAATTACCCATGCTAGCATGGTTTCTTTCTGCGCCACGTGGTAAATCAGGCGCAGTGGTCTTGCTGAGCTGTGGATGCGGCAATGAAGATAACGGTAGCGGTCAAACAGTCTTTGCTTCTCCACCTCACTGGAATATGGGCCATCGGGCTCAGGGCTGTAGAGAGACAGTAAAATATATCCTGTTGTTTTTGGATAACTCAAGGGCTTTGGAAAATGTTGTAGAAGTAAACATCCAAACACCTTCTTACTTCTCCCAGCAACTCAGATGACAAAACTGAGGTCCTGAGTCTGCTTCAGCCATTTGGTGCCCCCAAACTTTCTCTTATGCCGCGTACACATGAGCGGACTTTCCGGCAGACTTGGTCCGGCGGACCAGACTCCGTCGGACAATTAGATCGTGTGTGGGCTCCAGCGGACTTTTTTTTCCCCAAAAGTCCGACGGACCCAGAAATAAAACATGTTTCAAATCTTTCCGACGGACTCGAGTCCAGTCGAAAAATCCGCTCGTCTGTATGCTAGTCCGACGGACTAAAACCGACGCTAGGGCAGCTATTGGCTACTGGCTATCAACTTCCTTATTTTAGTCCGGTGGTACGTTATCACGTACGAATCCGTCGGACTTTGGTGTGATCATGTGTAGGCAAGTCCGTTCGTTAGGAACGTCCGTCGGATAGACCGTCGGACCAGTCCGGTCAAAAAGTCCGCTCGTGTGTACGCAGCATAAGAGTTTCATTTATATTAGCTTGAAGAATGCAACAGGAATGGGAACACCTGAGGTGGTCAAGAACAGAGCTAAGAACTAAACAGGGAAATCTCACCACAAATTCCCTAAGCCCTCGTTGCCACCGGTGCGACTTGTCATGTGATTTGACAGTTCCAAATCGCATAACAAGTCGCACCCCATTGCCAGCAACGGAACCCTTCATGTCGCAGCGATTATGGAAAAGGTTCCTGCATGACTTTTTACCAATTTTTTTGCAACTTGCATAGACTTCTGTTAAGTGAAGTTGCAAGCCACAATGATATTGGCAATGCAAATTGCAGTGATGTGCGGCTTTGAAATCACGCTGAAGTAGCACGATTTCAAAACTGCACTGGTGTGAACCAGAGCTAAGGGTTATTAAAAAAGCTTAACCCACAGCTGAAATTATCAGCTTCGGGTGATCTTCCCCTTTAAATATGTAGAGAGATAAACTTTGTAAACCATTTAAATTTGTATTTAGACAAAACATATTTGGAACTCACATCTATATGCATACTTATAGATTGAAATATTTGGCACATTAGGACTGACCATACATACTAACTACTCATTGGTGCAGATTATTGTTACTAAAGTGTTTCCCAAACCTGTCCTCCAGCTCCACCAATAGTGAATATTTTACAGATAACCCCACACATTAGTGTCTCAAAAGGGCACAATTTACTTTGCGTGGTGAAGATTCACAAAACAAGTGCCATTGGTGGAACACAGGGTGGGTTAGGGATACTTTGTAACAGAAAACAATACAATTTCCAGGTGGATCATGCTGTCTTTGTCATGGCACTGGTTCGAAAGGGGAGCTGACTATAACAAAAAGACAGGTACCGTTTCTATAAAAGCATAACAAAAGAAATATATAATAAAAGCAGGACAAAAATGTAAAAAGCCAAAATCAGAATGAGTAATCACTGAAAACACACAATAGTTTCCCACAATATCAGAAACAAAGTTACTCTAGAAATCTCCTCCCCAATGCAATGAGCTCAATGTCCCAATCAGCATCATAAAAGAAGTAGGATTTCCTAGAAATTGCCCAGTTGCCCTCTATCTGAACCAAACACTCTAAAAACAACCATTATAAGTGATAAGCAGCGTCTACCATTGCTGTATGCTTTGTGAAAATGCTAGTTGTCTGGCTGCCATGCTAATTATCGACATTTATAACATTTCTTAGTCACTGACCCAGAACAGCACATCAACAGCTAAGTCAGAGACTTAAAGTGATTGTAAAAGGTACATTTTTTACATTTTTTTCAAACAACAAACATATGTATACTTACCTACTCTGTGCAATGGAATCGCACAGATCGGCTGCGAACCTCCTCTTTTTTGGTCCCCCGCCCGCGCTCCTGGCCCCTCCTCTCTGTCCAGTGCCCCCATGGAAAGCCACTTCCCATGGGGGCACTCATGCATGCTTGCACCCGAGTCCCGCTGCTGCGTCCATTGACACAGACAGCATGACTCGGCCCCGACCCCCGCTCCCTCATCACTGGCTTTGATTGACAGCACTGGGAGCCAATGGCTCCCGGTGCCCCAGCAAAGACAGCGAGACCCGGAAGAGAGGGGAGAAAAAAGATGTGCAGATGTGCACGGTGCTGGACCGAATAAGGGCTCAGGAAAGTAAAAGAGGGGGGGGGGTAGGAGGGGGATGCTGACACCTAAACATTTTAATTTTTACCTTAATGCAAGGAATGCATTAAAGTGGGGTTCCACCCAAAAATACAAAAATACCTGAAAAATTCTAAAAAAAAACAAAAAAAAAAACAAAAAAAATTTGGATATTTTTTTTTTTTTTTTTACTTACCTCTAAATGCCTGTTGCTAGGTGGTCCCTTGTAGTCTGTCTCTTCCTTTGCCTGGGCTGGTGACATCACTTCCCCCTCGGCACAGGAAAGGCTCGGCTCTGCTCCCTCCCTCCTGTCAATCATCTGGGACCCATTACAGTTCCCAGGTGATTGAGCAGCCAATCATGGCGTGCGGCGCCGCTCGCGCATGCGCAGTGGGTGCCAGGTTGTGAAGCCACAGCCCGGCGCCCACAGCTGAAATGCCGGCGCCGACAAGCGGTGGGGGGGACGGACGAGCGGGGCTTCAATTCCCCGTATCGCTGGACCCAGGGGCAGGTAAGTGTCCAATTAAAAGTCAGCAGCTGCAGTATTTGTAGCTGCTGACTTTTAAATTTTTTTTTTTTTTTTTTAATGGACCCCCTGGGTGGAACTCCTCTTTAAGGTAAAAACATTAATGCCCCGTACACACGGTCGGACTTTGTTCGGACATTCTGACAACAAAATCCTAGGATTTTTTCCGACGGATGTTGGCTCAAACTTGTCTTGCTTACACACGGTCACACAAAGTTGACGGAAAATCCGATCGTTCTAAACGCAGTGACGTAAAACACGTACGTCGGGACTATAAACGGGGCACTGGTAAATAGCTTTCATCTCTTTATTTATTCTGAGCATGCGTGGCACTTTGTCCGTCGGATTTATGTACACACGATCGGAATTTCTGACAACGTATTTTGTTGTCGGAAAATTTTATATCCTGCTCTCAAACTTTGTGTGTCGGAAAATCTGATGGAAAATGTGTGATGGAGCCTACACATGGTCGGAATTTCCGACAGCAAGGTCCTATCACACATTTTCCGTCGGAAAATCCGACCGTGTGTACGGGGCATTAGACTTTACAACCACTTTAAGGATTGAAGACACTAGATTAGCAATGGCACATCATATTTAACTCACGACAGGATTACATTAACTTTTCCTATTTTTGCCATGCCATGTCACAGCTGTTTTGTAAAGTACCTGATAAACTGAGGAAGTTGTCGGTAGGTGTCCGGGATGTCCAGGGGTTTGTATATAAAGTGTAATAGCTCTGGCACACCTACAAGAGACACACTATATGAGCAGCATCGCAGCGCACCAGCTAGAGCCTGCAAAGAGTTCTGGGCCTTCATGGCCTCCTGGATCTTTGACTTGCAGCCAGAGACAGCATAGAAGGACTCTTTGTCAGTAGATAGCAGCACCAAACACACTGTGCACTGGGGATCCAAGTAGGAGATGTAGGCGTAAAAGTAGCCATCAGGGTTGAAGCATGGGAGGCAGATAGGAGTCCAGATCTCGCCGGCTTGGAAGGCTGAGGAGGCCCCAATTAGGTTCAGTAGAATATGAAGGTCAGCAGGATCCAGGCGACAGTCCTCAATGACAGCCCGTTCCTGTACTATAGTGACCAGCTGATGGTCAGCCACCAATATGGAAAACACCAGATTGTTGGTGATGGCTTTAGTCAGTATGGAGCTCAAGGAATCACGGAGGTGGCTGGGTAAGGCCAGGCATCGCACAGCACCCAACAGAAAACCAGGGTCAGTGTCTAACAAGTCCAGCAAGCTGTCCAGAATTTTCTCTGAGCCAGCAAGGAGACGCCGCAGGTCGTAATTCTTCTTCTTTTCAAAGATTCGAGCTACGCTGGCCTGAGTTAACATGCTAATTATCTGGTAGTAAACATACAGAAGGTCCAGTCTTAGCTGCTCATCCGACTGAGGGGAACGGGATACTGACACCAATACCAGGGGCCCCTGCTGCAGGAAGACAACTTTCTGATTCTCTGTGAAAAGAGACATGACAAGAGTCAGCCTTGTGGCTTCATACAGACATTCCCCGTTATGCCCTCAATATTTCACAAACATACAGAAGGTGAAATATGTAAAGCTACCATTGCTGACCTCTCCTTCTGAAAATGCTATTATAGGACTATTAATTTAAAATGCCAAAAAAAAAAAAAAAAAAAGGAATAACGATGTATCGCATGGTACAGCTGTTACAACTGTTAGGGGCCCGGGGCCTGACCGGGCCAGAAGAAGGCAGGACTGGTGAAAGGGATCCTTGCTGTGCAGTATAGAAACGATCTCAGTTTCTGCAGTTCTCGTGTCATTGATTTTAGACATCGAGCTCTTTACTGCCACCTCTGGCTACTATGTGCATGTGCACCCCTCGTGTGACAGTGATCTGCCTGAACTATGCTTCTCAGCAACATGTCAGCTTTGTAAAAAACGAGCTGGGACCAGGTAGGAACTTACAAGTAGGGGCTGTTTGTGTACAGGGAGGGGCCAGAGGCTTGCGTGTGTACAGATTACTGTATGTGGGGCTGCCATATTTAGGTCCCTTTCACATGTGCGGATCCGTATTCAGACATCCGCTTGCTCAGCAGGGATCGCTCCGTTGATCCCCGCTGAGCCGTCGGATGACAAGTCCGTCTCTGCACACTGTGCAGAAATGGACCTGTCAGATCTCTGCTCTCCTCTATCGGGGGGAAAATCAGATAAAAACAGACCGCCTGTCAGTTTTCATCCAAACCGATCCGCCAGACGGATGGAAAATAGGGTTTCCATCCATCTGGATTTTGCAAATCGGATCGGATGTCAGCGGGCATGTCACTACTGACATCCGTCGCTCCATAGAGATGTATGGAGCGACCGTTCAGGTCCGCCTGAAAAAAACTGACAGGCAGATCTGAACGGGCCGCATGTGTGAAAGGGCCCATACAGGTGTGTGTGTGTGTGTGTGTGTGTGGTGGCTGACATATATACAGGTGTGTGTGTGGCTGACATATATACAGGTGTGTGTGTGTGGGGGGGGGTGGCTGACATATATACAGGTGTGTGTGTATGGGGTGGCTGACATATATACAGGTGTGTGTATGTGGGGGAGGGTGCTGACATATATACAGGTGTGTGTGTATGTGGGGGAGGGCGCTGACATATATACAGGTGTGTGTGTGTGGGGGGGGCTGACATATATACAGGTGTGTGTGTGTGGGGGGGGCTGACATATATACAGGTGTGTGTGTGTGGGGGGGGCTGACATATATACAGGTGTGTGTGGGGGGGGCTGACATATATACAGGTGTGTGTGGGGGGGGGCTGACATATATACAGGTGTGTGTGTGTATGGGGTGGCTGACATATATACAGGTGTGTGGGGGGGCGCTGACATATATACAGGTGTGTGTATGTGGGGGAGGGTGCTGACATATATACAGGTGTGTGTATGTGGGGGAGGGCGCTGACATATATACAGGTGTGTGTGTGTGTGGGGGGCTGACATATATACAGGTGTGTGGGGGGCTGACATATATACGGGGGTGTGTGTGTGTGTGGGGGGGCTGACATATATACAGGTGTGTGTGGGGCTGACATATACAGGTGTGTGTGGGGGGGGCTGACATATATACAGGTGTGTGTGTGGGGGGGGCTGACATATATACAGGTGTGTGTGGGGGAACTGACATATATACAGGTGTGTGTGTGGGGGGGCTGACATATATACAGGTGTGTGTGGGGGAACTGACATATATACAGGTGTGTGTGTGGGGGGGCTGACATATATACAGGTGTGTGTGTGGGGGAACTGACATATATACAGGTGTGTGTGTGGGGGGGCTGACATATATACAGGTGTGTGGGGGGGCTGACATATATACAGGTGTGTGTGTGTGGGGGGGGGAGCTGACATATATACAGGTGTGTGTGTGGGGGGGGGCGCTGACATATATACAGGTGTGTGTGTGGGGTTGACGACATATATACAGGTGTGTGTAGGGGAACTGACATATATACAGGTGTGTGTGTGTGTGGGGGGCTGACATATATTCAGGTGTGTGGGGGGCTGACATATATACGGGGGTGTGTGTGTGGGGGGGGGGCTGACATATATACAGGTGTGTGTGGGGGGGGGGCTGACATATACAGGTGTGTGTGGGGGGGGCTGACATATATACAGGTGTGTGTGTGGGGGGGGGCTGACATATATACAGGTGTGTGTGTGGGGGAACTGACATATATACAGGTGTGTGTGTGGGGGGGGGGGCTGACATATACAGGTGTGTGTGGGGGGGGGGGCTGACATATACAGGTGTGTGTGGGGGGGCTGACATATATACAGGTGTGTGTGTGGGGGGGGCTGACATATATACAGGTGTGTGTGGGGGAACTGACATATATACAGGTGTGTGTGTGGGGGGGCTGACATATATACAGGTGTGTGTGTGGGGGAACTGACATATATACAGGTGTGTGTGTGGGGGGGCTGACATATATACAGGTGTGTGTGTGTGGGGAGCTGACATATATACAGGTGTGTGTGTGTGTGTGGGGGGGGAGCTGACATATATACAGGTGTGTGTGTGTGTGTGTGGGGGGGGGCGCTGACATATATACAGGTGTGTGTGTGGGGGTGACGACATATATACAGGTGTGTGTAGGGGAACTGACATATATACAGGTGTGTGTGTGGGGGGGCTGACATATATTCAGGTGTGTGTGTGGGGGGGCTGACATATATTCAGGTGTGTGTGTGGGGGGGCTGACATATATACAGGTGTGTGGGGGGGCTGACATATATACAGGTGTGTGTGGGGGGGGGCGCTGACATATATACAGGTGTGTGTGTGTGGGGGGGGGCGCTGACATATATACAGGTGTGTGTGTGGGGGGTGACATATATACAGGTGTGTGTGTAGGGGGGGCTGATATATATACAGATGTGTGTGTGTGGGGGGGGGGCTGACATATATACAGGTGTGTGTGGGGGGGGCTGACATATATACAGGTGTGTGTGTGGGGGGGGGCTGACATATATACAGGTGTGTGTGTGGGGGGGGGGGCTGACATATATACAGGTGTGTGTGTGTGGGGGGGCTGACATATATACAGGTGTGTGTGTGTGTGTGGGGGGGCTGACATATATACAGGTGTGTGTGTGTGTGGGGGGGCTGACATATATACAGGTGTGTGTGTGGGGGGGGCTGACATATATACAGGTGTGTGTGTGGGGGGGGCTGACATATATACAGGTGTGTGTGTGGGGGGGGGCTGACATATATACAGGTGTGTGTGGGGGGAGGCTGACATATATACGGGTGTGTGTGTGGGGGGGGGCTAACATATATACAGGTGTGTGTGTGGGGGCTGACATATATACAGGTGTGTGTGGGGGGGGCTGACATATATACAGGTGTGTGTGGGGGGGCTGACATATATACAGGTGTGTGTGGGGGGGCTGACATATATACAGGTGTGTGTGTGGGGGGGCTGACATATATACAGGTGTGTGTGTGGAGGGGTGACAGATATACAGATGTGTGTGTGGGGGAGGGGGGCTAACATATATACAGGTGTGTGTGTGTGTGTGGGGGGGGGCTGACATATATACAGGTGTGTGTGTGGGGGGGTGACAGATATACAGATGTGTGTGTGGGGGAGGGGGGCTGACATATATACAGGTGTGTGTGTGTGTGTGTGGGGGGGCTGACATATATACAGGTGTGTGTGTGGGGGGGGCTGACATATATACAGGTGTGTGTGTGTGTGGGGGGGGCTGACATATATACAGCTGTGTGTGTGTGTGGGGGGGGCTGACATATATACAGCTGTGTGTGTGTGTGGGGGGCTGACATATATACAGGTGTGTGTGTGTGTGGGGGGGGGGGCTGACATATATACAGCTGTGTGTGTGTGTGGGGGGCTGACATATATACAGGTGTGTGTGTGGGGGGGCTGACATATATACAGGTGTGTGGCGGCACTGACATATATACAGGTGTGTGGCAGCGCTGACATATATACAGGTGTGTGTGTGGGGGGGCTGACATATATACAGGTGTGTGGCGGCGCTGACATATATACAGGTGTGTGTGGGGGGGGGGGGGGCGCTGACATATATACAGGTGTGTGTGTGGGGGGGCTGACATATATACAGGTGTGTGGCGGCGCTGACATATATACAGGTGTGTGTGTGTGGGGGGGGGGGGCGCTGACATATATACAGGTGTGTGTGTGTGGGGGGGGGGGGGGGGGGGGGCGCGCTGACATATACAGTGGCTTGCGAAAGTATTCGGCCCGCTTGAACTTTTCAACCTTTTGCCACATTTCAGGCTTCAATTATAAAGATATAAAATTTTAATTTTTTGTGATGAATCACCAACAAGTGGGACACAATTGTGAAGTGGAACGAAATCTATTGGGTATTTTAAACTTTTTTAGCAATTAAACTAAAAAGTGGTGCGTGCAAAATTATTCGGCCCCTTTACTTTCAGTGCAGCAAACTCACTCCAGAAGTTCAGCGAGGATCTCTGAATGATCCAATGTTGTCCTAAATGACTGATGGTGATAAATAGAATCCACCTGTGTGTAATCAAGTCTCTGTATAAATGCACCTGCTCTGTGATAGTCTCAGGGTTCTGTTGAAAGCGCAGAGAGCATCATGAAGACCAAGGAACACACCAGGCAGGTCCGTAATACTGTTGTGGAGAAGTTTAAAGCCGGATTTGGATACAAAAAGATTTCCCAAGCTTTAAACATCCCAAGGAGCACTGTGCAAGCGACCATTTTGAAATGGAAGGAGTATCAGACCACTGCAAATCTACCAAGACCTGGCTGTCCCTCTAAACCAGGTATATGCAATTAGCGGACCTCCAGCTGTTGCAAAACTACAAGTCCCATCATGCCTCTGCCTCCGGGTGTAATGCTTGTGGCTGTCAGAGTCTTGCTATGCCTCATGGGACTTGTAGTTCTGCAACAGCTGGAGGTCCGCTAATTGCATATCCCTGCTCTAAACTTTCAGCTCAGACAAGGAGCAGACTGATCAGAGATTCAGCCAAGAGGCCCATGATCACTCTGAATGAACTGCAGAGAACTACAGCTGAGGTGGGAGAGTCTGTCCATAGGACAACAATCAGTCGTACACTGCACAAATCTGGCCTTTATGGAAGAGTGGCAAGAAGAAAGCCATTTCTCAAAGATATCCATAAAAAGTCTCATCTAAAGTTTGCCACAAGCCACCTGGGAGACACACCAAACATGTGGAAGAAGGTGCTCTGGTCCGATGAAACCAAAATCGAACTTTTTGGCCACAATGCAAAACGATATGTTTGGCGTAAAAGCAACACAGCTCATCACACTCAACACACCATCCCCACTGTCAAACATGGTGGTGGCAGCATCATGGTTTGGGCCTGCTTTTCTTCAGCAGGGACAGGGAAGATGGTTAAAATTGAGGGGAAGATGGATGCAGCCAAATACAGGACCATTCTGGATGAAAACCTGTTGGGAGTCTGCAAAAGACCTGAAACTGGGACGGAGATTTATCTTCCAACAAGACAAACATGCAGCAAAATCTACAAAGGAATGGTGCACAAATAAACGTATCCAGGTGTTAGAATGGCCAAGTCAAAGTCCAGACCTGAATCCAATCGAGAATCTGTGGAAAGAGCTGAAAACTGCTGTTCACAAACGCTCTCCATCCAACAGCTCGAGCTGTTTTGCAAGGAAGAATGGGCAAGAATTTCAGTCTCTCGATGTGCAAAACTGATAGAGACATACCCCAAGCGACTTGCAGCTGTAATCGCAGCAAAAGGTGGCTCTACAAAGTATTAACACAAGGGGGCCGAATAATTTTGCACGCCCCACTTTTCATTTTTTTATTAGTTAAAAAAAGTTTCAAAAATCCAAAAGATTTTGTTCCACTTCACAATTGTGTCCCACTTGTTGGTGATTCTTCACAAAAAATTACAATTTTATATCCTTATGTTTGAAGCCTGAAATGTGGCAAAAGGTTGAAAAGTTCAAGGGGGCCGAATACTTTCGCAAGCCACTGTATACAGGTGTGTGTGTGTGGGGCTGACATATATACAGGTGTGTGTGTGTGGGGGGGCGCTGACATATATACAGGTGTGTGTGTGTGGGGGGGGCTGACATATATACAGGTGTATGTGTGTGTGTGGGGGGGGCTGACATATATACAGATGTATGTGTGTGTGTGTGTGTGTGGGGGGGGGGGGCTGACATATATACAGGGGTGTGTGTGTGGGGGGGCTGACATATATACAGGTGTGTGGGGGGGGGCTGGCATATATACAGGTCTGTGTGGGGGCTGACATATATACAGGTGTATGTGGGGGGGGGCTGACATATATACAGGTGTGTGGGGGGGGGCTGACATATATTCAGGTGTGTGTGTGGGGGGGGGCTGACATATATACAGGTGTGTGTGGGGGGGGCGCTGACATATATACAGGTGTGTGTGTGGGGCTGACATATATACAGGTGTGTGTGTGTGTGTGGGGGGGGCGCTGACATATACAGGTGTGCGTG
Source organism: Aquarana catesbeiana (assembly GCF_042186555.1). Classification (NCBI taxonomy): domain Eukaryota; kingdom Metazoa; phylum Chordata; class Amphibia; order Anura; family Ranidae; genus Aquarana; species Aquarana catesbeiana. Next base: position 220,631,076 of record NC_133332.1, read on the forward strand.
TGTGGGGGGGGGGGGCTGACATATATACAGGTGTGTGTGTGTGGGGGGGCTGACATATATACAGGTGTGTGTGTGGGGGGGGGGGGCTGACATATATACAGGTGTGTGTGTGTGGGGGCTGACATATATACAGGTGTGTGTGTGTGTGGGGGGGCTGACATATATACAGGTGTGTGTGGGGGGGGCTGGCATATATACAGGTCTGTGTGGGGGCTGACATATATACAGGTGTGTGTGGGGGGGGGGCTGACATATATACACAGGTGTGTGTGTGGGGGGGGGCTGACATATATACACAGGTGTGTGTGTGGGGGGGGGGCTGACATATATACAGGTGTGTGTGTGGGGGGGGCTGACATATATACAGGTGTGTGTGTGGGGGGGCTGACATATATACAGGTGTGTGTGGGGGAGGGGCTGACATATATACAGGGGTGTGTGTGTGTGGGGGGGCTGACATATATACAGGGGTGTGTGTGTGGGGGGGCTGACATATATACAGGTGTATGTGTGTGTGTGTGGGGGGGGGGGCTGACATATATACAGGGGTGTGTGTGTGGGGGGGCTGACATATATACAGGTGTGTGGGGGGGGGGGCTGGCATATATACAGGTCTGTGTGGGGGCTGACATATATACAGGTGTATGTGGGGGGGGCTGACATATATACAGGTGTGTGGGGGGGGGGGCTGACATATATTCAGGTGTGTGTGTGGGGGGGGGGCTGACATATATTCAGGTGTGTGTGGGGGGGGGCGCTGACATATATACAGGTGTGTGTGTGGGGCTGACATATATACAGGTGTGTGTGTGTGGGGGGCGCTGACATATACAGGTGTGCGTGTGTGGGGGGGGGGGGCTGACATATATACAGGTGTGTGTGTGTGGGGGGGCTGACATATATACAGGTGTGTGTGTGTGGGGGGGGGGGCTGACATATATACAGGTGTGTGTGTGTGGGGGCTGACATATATACAGGTGTGTGTGTGTGTGGGGGGGGCTGACATATATACAGGTGTGTGTGTGGGGGGGGCTGACATATATACAGGTGTGTGTGTGGGGGGGCTGACATATATACAGGTGTGTGTGGGGGAGGGGCTGACATATATACAGGGGTGTGTGTGTGTGGGGGGGCTGACATATATACAGGGGTGTGTGTGTGGGGGGGGCTGACATATATACAGGGGTGTGTGTGTGGGGGGGGGCTGACATATATACAGGTGTGTGTGGGGGGGCTGACATATATACAGGTGTGTGTGTGGGGGGGGCTGACATATATACAGGTGTGTGTGGGGGGGCTGACATATATACAGGTGTGTGTGTGGGGGGGCTGACATATATACAGGTGTGTGTGTGTGTGGGGGGGGGGACGCTGACATATATACAGGTGTGTGTGTGGGGGGTGACATATATACAGGTGTGTGTGGGGGGGCTGACATATATACAGGTGTGTGTGGGGGGGGGCTGACATATATACAGGTGTGTGTGGGGGGGGGCTGACATATATACAGGTGTGTGTGTGGGGGGGGCTGACATATATACAGGTGTGTGTGTGGGGGGGGCTGACATATATAAAGGTGTGTGTGTGGGGGGGGCTGACATATATAAAGGTGTGTGTGTGGGGGGGGCTGACATATATACAGATGTGTGTGTTGGGGGGGCTGACATATATACAGGTGTGTGTGTGTGGGGGGGGGCTAACATATATACAGGTGTGTGGGGGGCTGACATATATACAGGTGTGTGGGGGGGGGGGCTTACATATATACAGGTGTGTGTGTGTGGGGGGGCTGACATATATACAGGTGTGTGTGTGGGGGGGGCTGACATATATACAGGTGTGTGTGTGGGGGGGCTGACATATATACAGGTGTGTGTGTGTGTGGGGGGCTGACATATATACAGGTGTGTGTGTGTGTGTGTGTGGGGGGCTGACATATATACAGGTGTGTGTGTGTGTGGGGGGGCTGACATATATACAGGTGTGTGTGTGTGGGGGGGGCTGACATATATACAGGTGTGTGTGTGTGTGTGGGGGGCTGACATATATACAGGTGTGTGTGTGTGTGTGTGGGGGGGGGCTGACAAATATACAGGTGTGTGTGTGGGGGGGCTGACATATATTCAGGTGTGTGTGTGTGGGGGGCGGCGCTGACATATATACAGGTGTGTGTGGGGGGGTGCTGACATATATACAGGTGTGTGTGTGGGGCTGACATATATACAGGTGTGTGTGTGGGGGGGGGGCGCTGACATATATACAGGTGTGCACGTGTGGGGGGGCTGACATATATACAGGTGTGTGTGTGTGGGGGGGGCTGACATATATACAGGTGTGTGTGGGGGGGCTGACATATATACAGGTGTGTGTGGGGGGGGGCTGACATATATACAGGTGTGTGTGTGTGTGGGGGGCTGACATATATAAAGGTGTGTGTGTGGGGGGGCTGACATATATACAGATGTGTGTGTTGGGGGGGCTGACATATATACAGGTGTGTGTGTGTGGGGGGGGGGGGGGGCTGACATATATACAGGTGTGTGTGTGTGGGGGCTGACATATATACAGGTGTGTGTGTGTGTGGGGGGGGCTGACATATATACAGGTGTGTGTGGGGGGGGCTGGCATATATACAGGTCTGTGTGGGGGCTGACATATATACAGGTGTGTGTGGGGGGGGCTGACATATATACACAGGTGTGTGTGTGTGGGGGGGGCTGACATATATACAGGTGTGTGTGTGGGGGGGGCTGACATATATACAGGTGTGTGTGTGGGGGGGCTGACATATATACAGGTGTGTGTGGGGGAGGGGCTTGACATATATACAGGGGTGTGTGTGTGTGGGGGGGGCTGACATATATACAGGGGTGTGTGTGTGGGGGGGGCTGACATATATACAGGGGTGTGTGTGTGGGGGGGGGCTGACATATATACAGGTGTGTGTGGGGGGGGCTGACATATATACAGGTGTGTGTGTGGGGGGGGGCTGACATATATACAGGTGTGTGTGGGGGGGGCTGACATATATACAGGTGTGTGTGTGGGGGGGCTGACATATATACAGGTGTGTGTGTGTGGGGGGGGGGGGGGACGCTGACATATATACAGGTGTGTGTGTGGGGGGTGACATATATACAGGTGTGTGTGGGGGGGCTGACATATATACAGGTGTGTGTGGGGGGGGGCTGACATATATACAGGTGTGTGTGGGGGGGGGCTGACATATATACAGGTGTGTGTGTGGGGGGGGCTGACATATATACAGGTGTGTGTGTGGGGGGGGCTGACATATATAAAGGTGTGTGTGTGGGGGGGGGCTGACATATATACAGATGTGTGTGTTGGGGGGGCTGACATATATACAGGTGTGTGTGTGTGGGGGGGGGCTAACATATATACAGGTGTGTGGGGGGGCTGACATATATACAGGTGTGTGGGGGGGGGGCTTACATATATACAGGTGTGTGTGTGGGGGGGGCTGACATATATACAGGTGTGTGTCTGGGGGGGGGCTGACATATATACAGGTGTGTGTGTGGGGGGGGGCTGACATATATACAGGTGTGTGTGTGTGTGGGGGGCTGACATATATACAGGTGTGTGTGTGTGTGTGTGGGGGGGGGCTGACATATATACAGGTGTGTGTGTGTGTGGGGGGCTGACATATATACAGGTGTGTGTGTGTGGGGGGGGCTGACATATATACAGGTGTGTGTGTGTGTGTGGGGGGCTGACATATATACAGGTGTGTGTGTGTGTGGGGGGCTGACATATATACAGGTGTGTGTGTGGGGGGGGGCTGACAAATATACAGGTGTGTGTGTGGGGGGGGCTGACATATATACAGGTGTGTGTGTGTGTGGGGGGGCTGACATATATAAAGGTGTGTGTGTGGGGGGGCTGACATATATACAGATGTGTGTGTTGGGGGGGCTGACATATATACAGGTGTGTGTGGGGGGGCTGACATATATACAGGTGTGTGTGTGTGTGGGGGGGGGGCTAACATATATACAGGTGTGTGGGGGGGCTGACATATATACAGGTGTGTGTGGGGGGGGCTTACATATATATAGGTGTGTGTGTGGGGGGGGGGCTGACATATATACAGGTGTGTGTGTGGGGGGGGGGCTGACATATATACAGGTGTGTGTGTGGGGGGGGCTGACATATATACAGGTGTGTGTGTGTGTGGGGGGCTGACATATATACAGGTGTGTGTGTGTGTGGGGGGCTGACATATATACAGGTGTGTGTGTGTGTGGGGGGCTGACATATATACAGGTGTGTGTGTGTGTGGGGGGCTGACATATATACAGGTGTGTGTGTGTGGGGGGGGCTGACATATATACAGGTGTGTGTGTGGGGGGGGGCTGACAAATATACAGGTGTGTGTGGGGGGGCTGACATATATTCAGGTGTGTGTGTGTGGGGGGCGGCGCTGACATATATACAGGTGTGTGTGGGGGGGGGGTGCTGACATATATACAGGTGTGTGTGTGGGGCTGACATATATACAGGTGTGTGTGTGGGGGGGGGGCGCTGACATATATACAGGTGTGCACGTGTGGGGGGGGCTGACATATATACAGGTGTGTGTGTGTGGGGGGGGGCTGACATATATACAGGTGTGTGTGGGGGGGGCTGACATATATACAGGTGTGTGTGTGGGGGCGGCGCTGACATATATACAGGTGTGTGTGGGGGGGGTGCTGACATATATACAGGTGTGTGTGTGGGGCTGACATATATACAGGTGTGTGTGTGGGGGGGGGCGCTGACATATATACAGGTGTGCACGTGTGGGGGGGGCTGACATATATACAGGTGTGTGTGTGGGGCTGACATATATATAGGTGTGTGTGTGTGGGGGGGGGCGCTGACATATATACAGGTGTGCTCGTGTGGGGGGGGGCTGATATATACAGGTGTGTGTGGGGGGGGGCTGACATATATACAGGTGTGTGTGTGGGGGGGGGGGGCTGACATATATACAGGTGTGTGTGTGAGGGGGGGGCTGACATATATACAGGTGTGTGTGTGTGAGGGGGGGCTGACATATATACAGGTGTGTGTGTGGGGGGGGGCTGACATATATACAGGTGTGGGGGGGGGGCTGGCATATATACAGGTCTGTGTGGGGGCTGACATATATACAGGTGTGTGTGGGGGGGGCTGACATATATACAGGTCTGTGTGAGGGCTGACATATATACAGGTGTGTGTGGGGGGGGGCTGACATATATACACAGGTGTGTGTGTGTGGGGGGGCTGACATATATACAGGTGTGTATGGGGGAGGGGCTGACATATATACAGGGGTGTGTGTGTGTGTGGGGGGGCTGACATATATACAGGGGTGTGTGTGTGTGGGGGGGCTGACATATATACAGGTGTGTGTGTGGGGGCTCACATATATGAAGGTGTGTGTGTGTGGGGGGGCTGACATATATACAGGTGTGTGTGTGTGGGGGGGCTGACATATATACAGGTGTGTGTGTGTGGGGGGGGGGGCTGACATATATACAGGTGTGTGTGTGGGGGGGGGGCTGACATATATACAGGTGTGTATGGGGGGCTGACATATATACAGGTGTGTGTGTGTGGGGGGGGCTGACATATATACAGGTGTGTGTGTGTGGGGCTGACATATATACAGGTGTGTGTGTGGGGGGGGGGGGCTGACATATATACAGGTGTGTGTGTGGGGGGGGGCTGACATATATACAGGTGTGTGTGTGGGGGGGGGCTGACATATATACAGGTGTGTGTGTGGGGGGGGGCTGACATATATTCAGGTGTGTGTGGGGGGCTGACATATATTCAGGTGTGTGTGGGGGGGGGGCTGACATATATACAGCTGTGTGTGGGGGGGGGGCGCTGACATATATACAGGTGTGTGTGTGTGGGGGGGGGCGCTGACATATATACAGGTGTGTGTGTGTGGGGGGGGCGCTGACATATATACAGGTGTGTGTGGGGGGGAGGGGGCGCTGACATATATACAGGTGTGTGTGTGGGGGGGAGGGGGCGCTGACATATACACAGGTGTGTGTGTGGGGGGGAGGGGGCGCTGACATATATACAGGTGTGTGTGTTGGGGGGGGGCTGACATATATACAGGTGTGTGTGTGTGGGGGGGGCTGACATATATACAGGTGTGTGTGTGGGGGGGGGCTGACATATATACAGGTGTGTGTGTGTGTGTGTGTGTGTGTGTGTGTGTGTGTGTGTGTGAGGGGGGGCTGACATATATACAGGTGTGTGTGTGGGGGGGGCTGACATATATACAGGTGTGTGTGTGGGGGGGGGCTGACATATATACAGGTGTGTGTGTGTGTGTGAGGGGGGGGCTGACATATATACAGGTGTGTGTGTGTGGGGGGGGGGGGGCGCTGACATATATACAGGTGTGTGTGTGGGGGGAGGGGGCGCTGAAATATATACAGGTGTGTGTGTGGGGGCTGACATATATACAAGTGTGTGTGTGTGTGGGGGGGGGGGGCTGACATATATACAGGTGTGTGTGTGTGTGTGTGTGTGGGGGGGGGGGGCTGATATATATACAAGTGTGTGTGTGGGGCTGACATATATACAGGTGTGTGTGTGTGTGGGGGGGGGCTCACATATATACAGGTGTGTGTGTGAGGGGGGGGCTGACATATATACAGGTGTGTGTGTATGTGTGAGGGGGGGGGCTGACATATATACAGGTGTGTGGGGGGCTGACATATATACACAGGTGTGTGTGTGTGTGGGGGGCGGCGCTGACATATATACAGGTGTGTGTGGGGGGGCTGACATATATACAGGTGTGTGTGTGTGGGGGGGCTGACATATATACAGGTGTGTGTGTGTGTGGGGGGGGCTGACATATATACAGGTGTGTGTGTGTGAGGGGGGGGGCTGACATATATATAGGTGTGTGTGTGTGTGTGTGTGGGGGGGGGCGGCGCTGACATATATACAGGTGTGTGTGTGTGTGGGGGGGGGGGCTGACATATATACAGGTGTGTGTGTGTGGGGGGGGGGCTGACATATATATAGGTGTGTGTGTGGGGCTTATATATATACAGGTGTGTGTGTGGGGGGGGGGGCGCTGACATATATACAGGTGTGTGTGTGTGTGTGTGGGGGGGCTGACATATATACAGGTGTGTGTGTGGGGGGGCTGACATATATACAGGTGTGTGGGGGGGGCTGGCATATATACAGGTGTGTGTGTGGGGGGCTGACATATATACACAGGTGTGTGTGTGTGGGGGGGCTGACATATATACAGGTGAGTGTGTGGGGGGGGGGGGCTGACATATATACAGGTGTGTGTGTGGGGGGGGGCTGACATATATACAGGTGTGTGTGGGGGGCTGACATATATACAGGTGTGTGTGGGGGGGGCTGACATATATACAGGTGTGTGTGGGGGGGGCTGACATATATACAGGTCTGTGTGTGTGTGTGTGTGTGTGTGTGTGTGTGTGTGGCTGACATATATACAGGTGTGTGTGTGGGGGGGCTGACATATATACCCAGGTGTGTGTGTGTGTGGGGGGCTGACATATATACACAGGTGTGTGTGTGTGGGGGGGGGGCTGACATATATACAGGTGTGTGTGTGGGGGGGGGGGGAGCCGACATATATACAGGTGTGTGTGTGTGGGGAGGGGCTGACATATATACAGGTGTGTGTGTGTGGGGGGGGGGCTGACATATATACAGGTGTGTGTGTGGGGGGGGGGGGAGCCGACATATATACAGGTGTGTGTGTGTGTGGGGGGGGAGCCGACATATATACAGGTGTGTGTGTGTGGGGGGGGGGGAGCCGACATATATACAGGTGTGTGTGTGTGTGTGGGGGGGGGGAGCCGACATATATACAGGTGTGTGTGTGTGTGGGGGCTGACATATATACAGGTGTGTGTGTGTGTGGGGGGGGAGCCGACATATATACAGGTGTGTATGTGTGGGGGGGGGGCTGACATATATACAGGTGGGAGGGGGGCTGAGTGTGGACAGGTGAGGTGGCTTGTGGGCGGCTTCGGTAGGATGGCCCATAGGCAAGCCCTGGGGAATGTTGGTGGGCAGGTCTAAAGCTGTGTAAGGCTCCGATGGAAGTCTTCTGCGAGAGGGGCCGTGATCTCCCGCTGACATCAGCCGGGGAGATCACGTGGCAGCTCGTCTCCCCCGCAGAAGCCCTGTATCGTAGTTGTAAAGCAGCCGCGAGTCACGTGACCGGCCTGAAGACAGCTCAAATTCGGTATTTAGAACACTCGTTTTTGAAAACAACTTACATAGTGTGCTATGGGGGGGGGGGGGGGGTGACAGGCAGGAAGGAGGGGGGGGGAGAGAGGAGAGCAGAGGGGGACAGCAGCATATGATGCAGGGAGGTACTCTGGCCACGGTGGTCAGGGCTGAGCAGCCCCGATTTTCGTGGTCAGCGCAGAGAGGGGAATACAGGAAGTACCAGGTTCAGGAAGGTTTTTTTTTTTTTTTTTTACAGTTTAGAGGAGGGCAGTTTACACAACACAAGCACTGTGCTGTGTAATCTGCTTTAAGGGACCAGGATCTGTATATTTTTTTGGGGTTAACAAACACTTTAATCTAAACAATGCTAAACAAACTGCATATTTGATTATTATTCCATCAATGAGGCAAGGCAATGTTGTACATAAAAGGCACACTTTCATGAACAGTCATCATGCAAGGTTTCTGACAAACCTTCAAACTAATAAGTGACAGTATGCCCAAAAGGTGGTATCACTGCTGCCTTTAACAAACCATAGTAATAACGAGAGATATTAGGATAAAGACTTGACATAAAATAATTGACAGGGTTTTCCTTAAAGGGCAAGTTCACCTTTGTACACTTTTTTCTAAATTCCAGCTCCCCTATGCACCAATATAGCATTCATGCACTTTGCAAAAATATCAACGCTTTCCATTAAATCTAGAGTCATCTACTTTTCTTGTGATAATCCATGTATTCAGAGGTTTCCATTAGTAATGTCTTCTTCCTCATCAGACTAGAGGTCATGACACAGGAGGGAGTTGACCAGTTGACCTCATTAGCACACACCCTGCATCATTCACCCTCCCATTCCCAGGTGCACATTTTTTAAATTAAATGCAATCAGTGATCACCGTTCTCACTAAATACACAATCAGACTGCATAGTGTATGGCCATCTTTATACAAGTACATAGGAGGGAG
>NC_133332.1:222644143-222672872 GCF_042186555.1 Aquarana catesbeiana
TGGAGGAGGCTGGGCCCAGTGTCAGGCAGGAGGTGGCTGCTCCCAGTGAGGTGGCTGCTCCCAGTGAGGTGGCTGGGCCAAGTGAGGTGGCTGGGCCAAGTGAGGTGGCTGGGCCCAGTAGGAGCCTGACCGAATCCCAAGTGCCTCCCCTCCACCTTCCCAAAAAAAGGGCCAGGAAGGGGATGGTCACACAGGACGCATCCCTGCGCCTCATGCAAGAGGCCACCCGTTTTTTAAGGAGCCCCCCCGAAGCGGAAGAATCCTATGGCTGCTACTTAGCCAGCAGGCTTCTTCAGATGAATAGGGAGCAGCGCCTCATTTGTGAGCGCCTATTTGGGGAAACAATCCATAAGGGGCTGCAGGGCACGCTAACACAAAACACCCAACTACATGAGGCAGCCCCCCCTCCTCCTCCTCCTCCTCCTCCTCCTCCTCCTCCTCCTGCCACAACTGAAACACCAGAGCCACAGCCTCAAAAGAAGGCTACAGGGAAGGCTGCAGGGCAGCGTGGAGGAAAGGCTGCAGGGAAGAGAAGAAAATGATGACCTGGGTTCAGTCTGGTCTGACAGAAGACGCAGGCTGTTGTAGGACCACAGTCTGGGGACATCTAGATCATCTGCTGGTGCTGTTGATCTCTGGGATTCTTGGACCAGATTGTGCTCCCTCTTATATGGACTCCGCAAGATCCCAATTTTCTGGTACACCGACTTTTTCCAGCGTTGACTTCCTCTTTATTTTATTTTGACCATGAATAAATGGATCATTTTTTGAGTTTAGCAAAAGACTTTATGTTTTTTCTTTGAAATCATTGATTTTACACACAATGTTAAATTAACAAGGGACAACAATCTCATTGAGTTTGAAAAAAAACACACCAAAAATACATTACTAATGTTAATAATGTTCAAGTGGTAAGTCTTGAAAATCCAAAAATTTACGTAACCAAAAACGGTGCTTTGGGTTAACTTTATCTAAAAACTAAAAAATAATCACTATAAAAAAAAAAAACAGAATAATGGGTTCTTTGTGGTAACTTTACAAACCTAAAAAAAAAAAAGGGGAAAAAGTATTATTAGTATGGAAACATTGTTTTTAAAATGCATACTATATCATTCATGAGATCAAAGAGAAAAAGAATCCAGAAATCAGTTTGGGAGAACTCTGATTATGAACAGCAAAACACCTTCGTTCTTTATAGAGCCTTCGTAAAGAAGAAATAAAATGCGCTGCATTCAACGATCAGAGATTTTGCAGCGTGATGAATGTGCTACCTACAATACGAACACTAGTTTTACTAGACCGAGTGCTTCCGTTTAGTTTTTGCTTATGAGCATGCGTCGTTTTTTTGTCCGTCGGACTAGCATACAGACGAGCGGACTTCGGGGTCCGTCGTAGTTACGACGTAAAGATTTGAAGCATGCTTCAAATCTAAAGTCCGTCGGATTTGAGGCTAAAAAAGTCCGTTGAAAGTCCGGAGAAGCCCACACACGATCGGATTACCAGCCAGCTTTAGTCCGTCAGCGTCCGTTGGACTTTTGTAGACGAAAAGTCCGACCGTGTGTACGCGGCATAAGGGTTTACAACCACTTTAAGGCACACCACTGCTTAGGTGGCGTATGCTTGGACACTGGAGTATATACTCCATAGCAAACCACGCTTATTAGTAAAATAAGGGTATTTACACTGTACAGGCAGTCCCCGGGTTATAAAACAAGATAGATTCCGTAGGTTTGTTCTTAAGTTGAATTTGTATGTAAGTTGGAACAGGTACATATTTTTAACTGTAGCTCCAGCCAAAAATGTTTTTGTAGGATTTGAATAGGTAGCATAAGGTAATTCAAAAAATATAAAATTGTGTCACCGGCGAAAAAAATACAAAATAATGATAATAACATTTTAAATTTTGATCTACTACAGTTAAAAAGTCCTATACCATAGGTTAGGAGAAAAATGTATTAAAAAAATGTTTATAATAATCCCCACAGTCCATATACATTCAATGTGGATATTATGCTCCAATTTTCCTTGTCAAAAGAAGTTTATTGAGTATACAATGTTATAAAGATACATAAAGTAAGTTTACAAGGATCAATAAAGTAAGCTCATTGTTTTACAGTAGGGTTTATATAGGTAAATATCATGAAATTTCAAATATTAAACATTGGGTTCACGTAAACCTAAATTAAAGATATATATCATTTCCTTAGTTACTTTTGTAGGTATTTAAATGATTTATACCTACTATACATATTGTTTACAAGTAGAGTGTATATAGGTCAAATAAATTCTGATAATGAGCTTTAATCGTAAGGTGGAGAAAAGGAAAGAGAAAGAAGAAAAAGGGTTGAAAGGTAGAGGTATGGTCCACAAGGTTGTCCCGCTCGTCAGTTTATTATTCTTTTTAGTTCTCTTTGAAGCCTTAGAATGGGTGTCTCTGTAAGTCATTTAATCTGTTACCATGGCAACAGGACAGAGTCATTGAAGTTTGACAGGAACTGTTGTTTTATCCAAGGATGCCAAAGTTTTTCAAATTTTGGAATTTGATTTTGATCGATGGCTACCATCTTAGCATGGGACATTGTATTATTCATTCTGTGAATTGTTTCTGCTAGTACCAATGTAGGAGATTTCCATGCCTTGGCCACTGTTTGTTTTGCAGCCGTTATTAGTTGGATCATAAGTTTGAATTGAGAGAGTGTTAACCATTCCGGTTTTAGATTAAGTAAAGTTAAATATGGATCTGGTTGTATTATTTTTTAAAATATTTTAGATGCAATCACGAAGACTTCCTTCCAGAAGGTTTGGATTACTGGGCACGTCCACCATATGTGTAAATATGTGCCTATTTCTGGGCATCCTCGAAAACAAAGAGCTGAGGTATTAGGTGAATATTTTGCCACTCTAGCGGGTACAAGGTACCAGCGAGTTAGGACTTTATAATTTGTCTCCAGTGCTAAGATGTTGGGTGAGGATGACTTAGATGTGAGCCATATGTTAGACCAGTCCGTGTCTTCTAAAGTTCGTCCCAGGTCCTCCTCCCACCTCTGAACGTAAGAGGGTCTATTAAGATTTGCTACTCCATATAATTGATTATAAAGTGATGAAATTGTACCTTTAGCAAATGGATCTTTTGTACAGATTGATTCAAAAATGGATAATTGGGATAATGGTGTATCCCCCTTTAGGAATGGTGTATAGAAATTTTTGATTTGGAGATATCTGAATATCTCAGAGTTTGGTAGATCATATTTTTCTCTAAGCGATGGGAATGAAAGGAATGATTTAGATGCTATGAAGTCATTTAGTGTCTGAATGCCTGATGTTGTCCAAGCTTTAAAAGAATTTGGGTAGATCCATGCCGGATAAAAGGCCGGATTTCTGATAAAAGAAAGGAGAGGATTGTGTGGAGATTGTAACTGATATTTGGTTTTTAGTTTATCCCAGAGAGATAAGAAGTGTTTAGTTATGGGATTATGAATTTTAAAGCGGTCTTTAGGATCAAGCCATAATAAATTTGATATTAATAGAGGGTCATTTTCTGAAGCCTCTATAAATACCCATAATGGGATTTCCTGTTTTGCATGGTATTTGGACAGACTGGCCAAATGTGCTGCTCTGTAGTAGTTAGTAAAATTAGGGTATCCCAGGCCTCCTTTATTTTTGGGAAGATGTAGTGTGTGTATAGGTATACGTGGTTTAGAAGTGCCCCATATAAACGAAGTTGCTCTTTTTTGTACTATTCTCAAAAAATAGGAAGGAATTGGAATAGGGAGGACTCTGAATAGATAAAGCAATTTGGGTAGAATAGTCATTTTGATTGCATTAATCTTCCCTATCCAGGATAAAGGAAGTTGCGACCATTGTTTTATTAGATTTGTGATCTGTCTTAATACAGGAGGATAATTGGTTGAGAATAAGTCAGAATGAGATGCTGTTAAATGAATTCCAAGATATGGGATTGATTTTTCTGCCCATGTGAATGGGAGTGCAGCCCTAGCTGGGATCAATTCCATGTTTGTGAGTGAAATATTAAGCACTAGGCATTTCTTAGGATTAATCATAAGGCCGGATAGGGCTGCAAATCCATCAAGAGCTGGTATTAAGTTAGGACCAGAGACCTGGGGTGATGATAGAAAAAGTAATATATTGTCTGCAAATATACATAATTTGTGTGTAATACCTCCTACTTCAATGCCAGTTATAGTTTGGTTTGTTCTGATGTATTGGGCCATGGGTTCGAGTATAAGGGCAAATAATAAGGGAGATAATGGGCAACCCTGTCGGGTACCTCTTTCGATATTAAAGGCTTCAGATTTGTATCCAGCATATTTTATATAGGCTTTGGGTTTATTATATAATGCTTTGATCCATGTTAAAAAGTGGGGTCCAAAACCCCATTTTTGTAATGAATATTGCATATATTGCCAGGATACTGTGTCAAATGCCCTCTTAATATCGAGAGATAGAAAACATAAAGGGATTTTCCGTTTTTTAGCAATATGTGCCAATAACACTGCCCTGCGTATATTATCGCCTGCCTGTCTATTTGGCATGAAGCCTACTTGATCTCTATGTATTAATTTTCCTATAATGCTATTGAGGCGTTTTGCTATTATTTTTGCTAATAATTTAATATCGAGGTTTAACAGAGAGATAGGCCGATAATTCACACAGGAAGTATCATCAGAAAGGGGTTTTGGGATCATACAAACAATTGCCATTAGTGTTTCTTGCCGAAAAGAATGTCCATCTAGAAGTTTGTTAAAAGTTTCAGTGAGAATGGGAGAGAGTATTTCTGAGAATGTTTTATAGTATAAAGCCGAGTAGCCGTCTGGGCCTGGTCTTTTGTTAAGTTTTAGGTCTTTTATGGCGTTAGCAACTTCATCTATAGTTATAGGCTCATCCAAACTGTTTTTTTGATTCTGAGATAACTCAGGTAAGGTTATTTTTGAGAAGAAGGATTCAGCCTCTGTAGGATTAAATTCATTGTTTGTCTTGTATAAAGTTGCGAGATGTGAGTGAAATTTATGGACTATTTTAACTGGATTACAAGTATAAACATTTTTTGATAATTTCAAACGTATTGGTTTGAAAGATTTGTTAGTTGAATTTAATGCCCGAGCCAAATATGTACCTGGTTTGTTTGTATTCATGTAGAAATTGTGTTTGGAGCGTTTGAGGGATTTATCAACTGACTCAGTGAGAAATAGATCGTATTCCAATCTAGATTTTTCCAGATGAGATTTTGTACTCTGAGATGGATTATCTTGAAATGATATGTAGGCTGCATTAAAATTATGCTCCAATTTTCATCCGCACTCTATAGCAGAAACTTTTCACCAGGAACCCATACCAGATTGAGGCTTGGAACGCACACCAAACTCGAGGAACGAAGCCGCATAGAAGAACCCTAAAACAAACTGCTGGAAAGACTTAGTGCCGGTCCTGAGGAATATTAAATTGTGAGTGCACATTTTACACAAAATTTTGGGTTGTCGTGGAAAAGGATTGGCGATAAAGCTTCAGTGGAGACACCTCTTTTCCCCATCATAGCTCTTACAGAAGTGACTTTCCCTTCCTAGGGGCAAATTTCCTCACTTCCTGTTGTCTCCCTCGATATCTAAGTATGCGTTGTTTGTAAGTTAGATGTATGTAATTTGGGGACCGCCTGTAGTCTGTTCTTGTGCGCATCGCAGACGCATAATAAATTTGGTGACCTTTGCTTTGTCACATGCCATGTGGTGAGGCACACTCTTCTTTTGGTGCATGAGGCCCATTATGTTTGCACATCTTCATTTTTATGGCCTTATGCCGCGTACACACGAGCGGACTTCTCGTCGGACTGAACTCCGAAGGACTTTTTCGACAGAGTTCCGACAAAACGGACTTGCCTACACACGATCCCACCAAAGTCCGATCGTTTCAAACATGATGATGTACGACCGGACTAGAATAAGGAAGTTCATAGCCAGTAGCCAATAGCTGCCCTTGCGTCGTTTCTGGTCCATCGGACTAGCATACAGATGGACGGATTTTTCGATAGGAATCGAGTCTGTCGGAAAGGTTTGAAACTTGTTCTATTTCTAAGGTCCGTCAGATTTTTAGTCAGAAAAGGTCCGATGAAGACCACACACGGTCAAATTGTCTGACGGATTTGTTCCGTCGGAACTTTGACGCCGAAAAGTCCGGTCGTGTGTACGTGGCATTAGCCTAAGTGGCCCACAAACCCAATATGTTAATAAAAAACGGGAGCTATTCCTGCGCTACCAAATTGGAAAAAATGTAGTAGTCGTACAAGATACAAACTCAACTTCTAAAACTGTATAAAACATATATCGCTGGACAGCTGCATGCACCGAAATAAGGGCCCAGACAAAAGCCCAAAATGAATGATATAAAAAGAGGGGGGGGGTGCTGCGCTACCCAGAGGGTCTATGCTTATTGGTATTGTTAATAATTCCTACTGGTCATAGGGCAAGAGGCCTCGATAAAATAGAATATATAAACGTACGTAAAAAAATCGCATGAGTTGGAGTGATAAGTACGCATGAATGGGTGTAGTAACTAAAATTGGTTGCATATATGTTGATCCAACAGGTGATTAATATAAATATAAATATAAACAATAATACATATATGTTGATCCAAAGGTGATAAATATAAGTAAAACCAATTCAGCATGTGTTTAAAATTATTCAATCCAATAGTACAATATATCAAAGTGCTCGTGCTCTCGTGCCTTAAATAAAATAATCCAAACTAATGCATATACTGAAGTGCAAAAATAAAGCAATAATATTACAAGAAAATCAATGTATCAAGTGAAACAAACAAAAAAGGCATGGTCGCCTGATCCTGGTGTTGCGACCAGTGCAAAAGTGCAAACGCAGTGTGGGTAGTCACGTGAATAAATAAATAAATAATTAATCCAATGTACTTGCTGATGTCCACAAAAAATTCATTAATAATCAAGTGTCCAAAGAATCCGTGCAGCCAGAGACAAAATTAATCAATGGTGCACAGAAGAACAGTGCTCAAACACAGCAATAAGAATGACAGTGGGGTGGTGATATGCAGATAAAACACTCTGTGTCCTCTTCATGCAGCATGCGCTAGTGTAGGTAATGGCCCCTTACCTAGCGGTGCTAGGTCAACCGCATATAAGATGTTAAATCCCAAGGTCCTGGGTCTCTCCTGCGTCTCTGTGTCCAAGCTTGCTGACTCTGCAGGATCCTATTGGGGGCTGGATGTATCTAGTTGTGGTCCTAATTGGGGTCCTGGGACAGTGCGGCTCCTAGCTCCTCCTCCACATCACATCTCAAATGTATGTAAAATATAGGACAAGGTACCCAAATAGTGAAGTATGTTTTTCTTGGGGTCACTTTATTCACATATACAATGTACAGAGTACTCACATTAAGCAGTTCCCCATAAGAAGTCACGTGATCGGTGACGTCACGCGTAGGGACGGAATAGGCTTGTTTCTGTTTCCTTCTCTCTGCTGAATGCATTGCGAGCTCACCGCTCGTAGGATACAACGCTGTATGAAAAAAACTGCTTAATGTGAGTACTCTGTACATTGTATATGTGAATAAAGTGACCCCAAGAAAAACATACTTCACTATTTGGGTACCTTGTCCTATATTTTACATACATTTGAGATGTGATGTGGAGGAGGAGCTAGGAGCCGCACTGTCCCAGGACCCCAATTAGGACCACAACTAGATACATCCAGCCCCCAATAGGATCCTGCAGAGTCAGCAAGCTTGGACACAGAGACGCAGGAGAGACCCAGGACCTTGGGATTTAACATCTTATATGCGGTTGACCTAGCACCGCTAGGTAAGGGGCCATTACCTACACTAGCGCATGCTGCATGAAGAGGACACAGAGTGTTTTATCTGCATATCACCACCCCACTGTCATTCTTATTGCTGTGTTTGAGCACTGTTCTTCTGTGCACCATTGATTAATTTTGTCTCTGGCTGCACGGATTCTTTGGACACTTGATTATTAATGAATTTTTTGTGGACATCAGCAAGTACATTGGATTAATTATTTATTTATTTATTCACGTGACCACCCACACTGCGTTTGCACTTTTGCACTGGTCGCAACACCAGGATCAGGCGACCATGCCTTTTTTGTTTGTTTCACTTGATACATTGATTTTCTTGTAATATTATTGCTTTATTTTTGCACTTCAGTATATGCATTAGTTTGGATTATTTTATTTAAGGCACGAGAGCACGAGCACTTTGATATATTGTACTATTGGATTGAATAATTTTAAACACATGCTGAATTGGTTTTACTTATATTTATCACCTTTGGATCAACATATATGTATTATTGTTTATATTTATATTTATATTAATCACCTGTTGGATCAACATATATGCAACCAATTTTAGTTACTACACCCATTCATGCGTACTTATCACTCCAACTCATGCGATTTTTTTACGTACGTTTATATATTCTATTTTATCGAGGCCTCTTGCCCTACGACCAGTAGGAATTATTAACAATACCAATAAGCATAGACCCTCTGGGTAGCGCAGCACCCCCCCCCCCCCCCCCCTCTTTTTAAACCCAATATGTTGCTGTTATCTTTAGAGGAAACAAATCAAATAGCCCACTTTCGGTAAAAAATGAAAACCTTTTACATATATACAGTATTTTTGAAAGCTGGAAGTAGTACTTTATCAATAAATGTCTCTGCTTGTTTTAGATTACTGTCCCTTTATGTTCAATATGTTCTATTTATCAAAAGTGGTAGTACAATCCAAGAAAAGTGATGACATTTCCAGGAATCAGTCTAGGTTCACACTGAATGCAGCTTTGAAATCTTGCGCCTTCACTTAAAATCGCACAATTTTAAAGCCGTATGTCAGTGCAACTTCAGGTGTGACTTGGCTAACATCTGTGCGACTTCATGCACATATGTCTATGCAAATCAGACTCAAAATCGCACCGATTTGAACAGTTACATTGCTGACAATAGGGTGCGACTTGTCACGCGATTTGACCTGTCAAGTCACACCGGTGTGGACGGGGGGGGGGCTAAATGTGCAATTAAAAATACGGTAAGTAAAATATGTGAATTGTAAAGAAAAAAAAAAGTGTATGTGTGGTAAACATTTATTACATAACAGTATAAATTAATCAGATTATATTTTTCAATAGTTTTATTCTTCAGTTGTCAATGATTTTACTTCTATTTCATGGGGAAAAAAAAAACATTTAGCTTCTCTCTCATAATAATATTCTTATAGTGTTGGTAAAGAGTAAGGAACCATTCACATTTCTATGGTCTATTGCGGTATGTCAACACGTGTTGCTTTATTGCAGGTCATGCATTATGAATGGGCTGACAACTCATCTCAACAAACGTGCACTTTTTTTTTGCTGACGCACCACTGCATACAGTGAACCAGTGTGACATGTGTTGTGTGATGGCAGCTACTGTACAGTGCATTGGGGTGTCATTCACAATGAATAGCACTGTACATTGAGCTGTGTGTTACTGCAACATATGGGTGTGAAAGGGAGCTTAGAGCCCAATTACATTGTTCTATGCATGCTTGTAACATGTATTGCACATGCCTTTTCAGAGGGGTTCTATTCCTCTCTAATGCTGGCCTTACACTATTTAAAAAAAAAAAAAAAAGGCCGAACCCATTTTCGAAAAATGAACATTCGGCCGTGAGCGCAGACGATAGTGCCATCATGCAATGACCGATAAATCGTTCAGTGGACATAAATGAATGCATTTTTTTGTTTGTTTTTTACATATATCTAGTGCAAACAGTTCGGACGGGAAACACATAAATTGAAAGGTTAATCGGCAGAAAATTTCCAAACTTGTCCCTCGGTTTTTTTTGGCTCAAAAATGTCCCGAGTATCGATTTTGTGCCCACTAAAAACGAACAAACTGTCTAAATGACCGAATTTCGGACGATTTTTTTTATAGTGTATGGTCAGCATAAGGCTGGCCATACATTTGTACAATTTTCCTTTAGATTTACCAAAACCATATAATAGGAGGTCAAACCTAAACACTCTCAATTTGTATGCAATCAGGCAGGCCCTTGCACTAAATAATTGAAGGTAAATCTAAAGGAAACTGAACAGAGGAGTGCGCATGCGCGAGAGCTCCGATATGGCAGCCTGAGCCATGAGCTCCGCGCCACCCCGGACCGCCGAGCCGCACAAGCCGCACAAGCCGCGCTACATTCCTCTGGGAAGCATCCCACCTATCTGCTCTGGACCGGGTGTCGCTGGGGATCACCCCGGGATGTCCGGACCCTCAGCAAGACGCGACCTCGGGCCACAATTCAATACGGTGGCGGAGGTCGGGTGTACCAAGATGGCCGCCGGCACTGAACTTAAACATCCTCATGCAGCCTCACAGGCCAAGGCACCGGAACACAGGCAAGTCCTTACATCAGCGACACTGACTTACGCCCAGGCGGCCCAGGGCACCCCTGTTATGCCCCAGACTGCCCCTCATGGCCTCCACCAGCCCCAGGCCTCCTCCCCGGCTTCCACAGAGTCCTTGATTGACAGGCACATGGAGGAGTTTGCACTGTCTCCGTCAGGACCTTCACAACCTCACCTTCCAGCCAGCCCGTCCCTGGGCTTTTCAATCAGGGACATCACCACACTTCAGTAAGACCTTTTTGCTAAATTCTCTACTCTGCTAGAGAGGGGCTTAGCCAACACAGAAATCCAAATCACTAACTCTATTAAATCAGATCTCACAAGTTTGGGATCTAGAATAGAGGCCATGGAGGACAAAATAGAAAGTACAGTTTCCAGAACCAACCAAAATGCAGCGCATATGCAAACCCTCCAAGAACAGCTTGATACGGCCCTCTCTAGGATCGACGACCTTGAAAATAGGTCCAGGAGGTATAATTTTAGAATAAGAGGCCTCCCTGAATCTTTCACCGACATACCCCTCACAGTACAGGACATTATCTCCGAGCTCATCCCAGATATCCCATCACACCGTCTAGAACTAGACAGAGCGCATAGGGCCCTGTCACCCCCCAGGAAAGACGGCACCCCCCAGGGATATCATTGTTAAACCACACTTTTTCGCTGTCAAAGAGGAAGTCATGCGCCAATCACGCCTGAAAAGCAAACTTCAGCGCCAGGGACACCAGATGCAGATATTTGCAGACTTATCTCCTTCCACCATTCAAAGAAGAAGAGCCCTCAAACCACTCCTTACGGTCCTAGCTCAACGGGACGTTAAGTACCGCTGGACCTTTCCCTTTGCGGTGAAGTTTACGATGCAAGGGAAAACTCACTCCTTTTCCAACCTTCCAGAGGGTGAAAAGCTGTTCTTGTGCCTGAAATTGATCTCTCAGGAAGCACCCATGGACTTCTCAGTTATCACTATCCAAAGCGGAGTTACTTTAATAGCTTAATGGCCACATACACTTCAGCCATTTCAGAGGCATGTTTCCGGTTTCCTCCACCTTCCAGCCGAGGATTCGAATCCAGTTGGAACTGTTACCCCCGGGAAGCGACGGTTCCTCCCCTTCCAGGACTGCTCAATGGCGGCTGAATCAGATGGGTCCAAATCTCTAGATCTCTAGGGAGATTCCTACTAATAATTTTTCAGGGATCCCTTCACCCCCCCTCCTTTAGTTGGGGCCTGGTGCCCTTTTTACCTTCCTCCCCTTGGCCTGTCTGGCCCCCCCCCCGTCGGGCGGGGGGGGTCGAGTGGGATACAGGGACGCCTTCTGTGGGAGGTTTGGACTAGAGTTAATAATTTCTATTATTTTTTTAATGCAAATGCAATGTGTAACTTGTGGAATGCACCGAAGTTGAGAATATATTAGTTGTGCAGAGTTTATGTTTCAATCACATTTTGTTGCAAGGGTCCGGGGTGGCCCCCTTGAGCCTCCACCCATTCCTTGGAAACTGATTGTGTTTCTCGGATGTGGGTTATCGGTCACCCTTAAAGGGCGATCGACGAATAAGAGTTGGGGATTAGCGGATCTACCCTCCGCCAATCACCACGGGTCTGGATAGAAGACCCATGTCTTTGTCTTTGCTTTCATGTTTGTTTTACTTCCCCCCCCCTCCATTTCCCCTTTTCTTTCTTCTTTTCTCTTCAAGACTATCAGCGGAAGATGACTCAGCTCAGTCCCCAAACCGATAATGGTCTTCTCAACACCCACCACCAACTAATTGAAGGGAGAAGTCGCCGAAGGGTAAGTGGCTGCCAGAGTGATGGTGTCCCCCTCCTCTGTTCACATGGCTGACAACACAACGAAGGGAGCAGATCTCAGGGTGGCTTCTCATAATGTTCAGGGCCTGAATTCCCCTAAGAAAAGGAGGGTGGCTTTTGATCACTACAAATCCCTTAAATTGGATGTAGTGCTCCTGCAGGAGACGCACTTTCCGTTTCGATACAACCCCAAGTTCCTCCACTCCCACTACCCATCCCTTTTCACTGCAAACGCACCAAATAAGACTAAAGGGGTTGCAATACTTTTCTCTAAAAACAGCAAATTTTCCCACATCTCTGATTTTAGGGACCCAGAGGGAAGGTTTATTCTTGTAAAGGGTACTATAGAGGGAATATTATATACCATAATCTCCTACTACGCTCCTAATAAGGGACAAGCCACTTTTTTCCAGAACCTCTTTACAACTCTAAACCCCCTGCTGCAGGGCAAGGTCATTTTTGGGGGCGACTCCAATGTGGCTTTTGACCAGGTACTAGATAAAACGAAACTCCCTAAAGACCAGCTCACGTGCCCCATGAAGATGAGCAGCAGAATAGCTAAAATCCTTCACTCCAATGGCCTAGTGGACATTTGGAGGGAACTGAACCCCAAGAGTAGAGACTATACACACTTTTTCGCCCCCCACTTATCTTATGCCAGGATTGATCACATACTTATCCCAACAAACCTTATTACCCTGTCTACTAAGGCATCTATAATGGACGCAGCATGGTCGGACCACTCTTTAGTCCTCCTTACCCTGAGAAACACGCTTTCTGGGAAACGGGGCTCATATTGGCGCCTTAACTAATCACTTCTTAGTGACCCAATACATACCAAAGTAATAGCTGACGCCATCAAAGACTACTTCCGTTTAAATGATGTTGACAACATATCCCCGGAGACCCTCTGGGCAGCCCATAAGGCTACCCTCAGAGGCGAAATCATTCGTATAGCGACCCAGGTTAAGAAGGAGCGTCTGATTGACATCCAAAAGTTGGAAACTTTCTTTGTATCCTTAAAAGCAGAACACAAGAAACAACCTTCCAAGGTCTTAACAGACCGAATGGACGCAATTAGAATTGAGCTCAATCTAGCCTTAACAGCCAAAGAGGAGAAACACATCCGCTGGAGTGGAGCCAAATATTATTACCAAAAAGACAAAATAGGCTCGATGTTAGCCACCAAGCTAACCCCCAAGTACCACTCTAGTACTTTCCCCAAACTTCGTATTTCAGGTCAGCCTCCAACAGCCAACCCTAACAAAATTATGACTGCCTTCCACAAATTTTATTCCAAGCTCTAAAACTCAACCCTAACAGATGGAGGCCCCATGACCACTTCTTTCCTCCAGAACCTCCAAATGCCCTCTATTTTCCCGGAACATAAAGACTTAATGGACGAAGCCTCCTCAGTTGACGAGATTAGGGAGGTTATCCAAGGTCTCAAGATTGGTTCAGCTCCAGGTCCGGATGGTCTTTCAGTCCCCTACTACAAGACATTTGGAGAAATTTTGGCCCCTCACATGGCTAAATTCTTTAACTCCAAAAGATCGTGTTCCCCTCTAGATCCCCACCTGAACACCGCTTTCATATTGGTAATCCCCAAGCCCAACAAAAACCATGAGGAAGTTGAAAATTACAGACCCGTTTCCCTTATTAATAACGACCTGAAAATCTTAACGAAAATTCTCACCAACCGTCTAGCCAGTTTTATTAAAGGTTATGTCCACAAGGACCAGGTGGGCTTTATTCTGGGAAGGCAAGGGCCAGACCAAATTAGGAGAGCGGTCAACATTGTATCCCTACTCCAATCTAATTGGGCAGGGGGTCCCAGGCAAGAGGGAATGATCCTTTCACTGGACTTACATAAGGCCTTCGATTCAATCGAATGGCCTTATCTATTCACCATACTGGAGAGGTGGGGATTTGGGCCCGGATTTCTGGGGGTCCTCAGCTCCCTTTATTCTACCCCGAAGGCGGTGATCCGTCTACAAGGTCAGTACTCCAACCCCCTTAATATAGCGAGAGGCACCAGACAGGGCTGCCCTCTATCCCTCTAATCTTTGCCATGGCAATTGAAACATTAGCAATAGCAATACGTTCTAACCCCAATATCCATGGCGTGTCCTGCGGGAATCAAGTCCACAAATGTGGTCTATTTGCGGACGATATGCTCCTATTCATCACATCTCAGATCACCTCTCTCCCAAACCTATGCAAACTCCTGAAGGAGTTCTCAGCAATATCAGGGTTACAGGTGAACTACGCTAAGTCATATGCCCTAAACATCTCCCTCAAGACGGAAATAGTAGCTTCACTTCAAAGGTCCTTCGACTTTAAGCGGAGTGATTCCTCCTTTGATTATCTAGGGATTAAACTCACAGCAAAAACGGAACAATTATACTCGGCTAACTTCCCACCCATGTATCGTAAGCTCGAAACTTACGAGGTTTCCTGGCTAGGTAGAATACACGCAATAAAAATGACACTGCTTCCAAGACTCCTCTACCTATTCAGGGCCCTCCCAATCAGCATTTAAAAGGATCACTTGACTGCATTCCAAAGGAAGATCAACAAATTCATATGGGCAGGGAGAGGTCATAGAATCCAGCAAAGTACCCTTCTCCTATCCAGATCTCAGGGGGGTTTAGGGCTCCCCAGTTATTCTGGTATTTTCAAGCTGCCAGGCTGGCCCAACTCTCCTCGGTCTACTCCAGGGCAGAGAAACCAGACTGGATTCAAATAGAAAGGCAGGCAGTTCCATCATACACCCTAGACTTCCTACTCTGGGTCCCCCCAAAGAGCCGTCCCCCAATCCTATCCCCTACTCTCTCTCATTCAATGAAAATATGGGACAATTTGAGAACCAACCCTGCATTAACCTCGAGTGCCCGCCCTCTAGCACATATCTTTAATAACTCTAATTTCTCTCCTGGCATAAATATCAAAGCCTTTAAATGGTGGCTCAACAAGGGGTTGTATCGAATCGGACACTTCTTCACTTCCAATGGCCCCATTTACCTGGAATTTTGTGTCAATCATCTCGAGATCCCGAATTCAGAACATTTCAGATTTCACCAAATAAGCCACTTCCTTCACCATATCTGGGTGGGGAAACCCTTGCCTCCCAGATTCACACCGTACGAACTATGGTGTGGGCAGTCCACAGAACAGAGGGGCGGAATCTCCATCATATATCAGTCACTGGCACACCAACCCACTAAGGCTCCGTATATGTTCGCTTGGGAGAGCGATTATCCCTCAACTGGGACATGGAAAGCTGGAGAGCCTCCTTTAATAGATCCTTCAAGGGCATTAAAAATGTCTCCCTAATTGAATATAGCCTCAAGGTCATCACCAGATAGTACCTTACCCCGGTCAGACTTTCCAAAATGTTCCCCTCAGCTGACCCACGGTGTTTCCGAGGGTGTCAACTCTCAGGTACCTTAGAGCACATTTGGTGGGAATGTCCGAGATTAAGGCCCTATTGGAGCAAGATTTTCTCCCTGATCCGAAAAGTCACGAAAATTCAGATCCCAAAGACCCCAGCCATTGCCCTTCTTAATGCAAATTTACCCAAAATGCCAAAATAGAAGCGTAAATTAATACATTTCATTCTCCTGGGTGCCAAGCTGACCATTGTCAAAGCTTGGAAACAATCCAAGGTATCCTTCAAGGCTGCCACACGTAAAATATCCTGGATCATGTCCCAAGAGAAACTCTCCAGCATTCTCCTCAACACCAAAACGCAATTTGAAGCTACCTGGAAACCATGGGCCCATTTTATGGGTATTCCCCTTATTCCAGGTGTCCAACCGCCAAGTTCTTAGGTCCGCAGGAGGACGCGCGGTACTCTCCCGCTGATAGGCTCTTTTCTCTTTTACTCTTCCCCTCTCTCTTCCACTCCCTCTTCTTCTCCCCCCCTCTTTCCATCCCCCTTCCTCCTAGCCCTCATAGGTACTCGGAGTGACCCTTGGACTATCATGTCCTTCTCTGGGAGGACGGTCCCTTTAGGGCTTACTAATCAGGTTTTAGCAATCCTGATGTTTACGCTAAAATCCAGGCCTGACTGGTGATGTTTTGATACTGGGGGCTGGTAGAGATTCAGCCGGGTACAGCATGATCCCTTTCAGGGTGCTGGCGGAGCCTCTCCTTGACCCCGCCCCTTTTTGTCCTCAGGCCGGGTATATAATCTACAGTTGGATGAGTGATATTAGCTTCTACGGGCCCTTTTCTTCTGTTAGACGATATCTTGATACCTACTCTATGCCTCTAGCTTATATTGTAACCTCAAAGGGTACTGTTTTGTATTGTTTTGTTTTATAATGTTTTGTTTTATATTTTTTGGAAATTCAATAAAATATTTTGAAAGAGGAAACTGAACAAGAAAATTGTATACTGTATGGCCAGCTTGGCCTCCAACATATTTCAATATGGTGCACTGATTTGCCAAAAAATAAGTCCGGTACATTTTTTGGTCAAGAAAACTCTGGTGAAATAATTATTTTTGGGGTAATAGCACAAGGTATCAAAAACATCACACAAAAACGTATTTGTGAATTCGTTTTGGGCTTTTGTCTTAAATATGGTAAAGTGAACCTTTGCTTTTCCTGGCAGAGGTTTCACATATTAGTGGCTCCTACGGCTGCTTGTCTTCGCTCCCCTTCCCATTCCAGCTGATGATAGAAAAAGAAAAACACATGATTCTTCTGGTTATGGGAAGCATGTAACCTAAAGCTCCCCTTCCGTCTAAATGAGAAAAGGAGGAATTGCCCCGGGGATTGTACGGGTGGGGGTTAGGTTCATGTAAAGCAAGTAGAAAAGTAGGAAGGTAGTAAAAAATACAAACTTTATTCAAAAATTACACAGAATGTATGAATAAAAACAATATGATGAACAGTTCATACAGTTAATCTCCTGCAATGTGTCAGAAAGGGCTCTAGAGTGAAAAAATACAATCGAACATGGCAGTCAAAATACCCAACTTGTTTCGGAATTTTGTTAGTAAAGTTCCTTCTTCAGGGGTTTTTGTGAAGATATACTGTCTGGTCTATCGTAGAAAATACATAAATAAAAGATAATCAGTAAATTTGTAAGGCAAAAAATGCAAACAATGGGGACAATAACTTGGGACATGGCAGGAAAGGAAAAGCAAAAGTTAAAGGACTTACTAGTTCAAAATCAATAACTGTGCCTTAGACGAGTGGTAGCTCAATGGTTTAACAGATGGCACTCCAAGTTTCAGTCTCCAAAAAGTAATACCGATCAAAAACTGATTGTAGAGAAAATAGGGTAATGCATCAGCCCATGTATTGGGGGCTGGAAGTTGGGGGGGGGGGGGTTATGGATAACCTCCCAGGTGGGACTGGCAAGGTATAGCATCAAAGAAAGGACCAGTTGATTGTACCAAGGCTCTGGAATCCACAAGGAACAGCAGGAGAGAAGGCGCAGGCCCCTAAACATAAATAATGTATAATAGTATGAATATAGTAAAAAATAAAATAATAAAAGTACCTAGTGAGACAGGGAAGCCAGATAGCTGGTGAAGCAGTCAGTAAGTGCAAAGAAGGGCAAAAAATAATAGAATTGGCCTGCATACAGTGACTGACTAAAATAGCCGTAAGATAACCATAAATTGAAATAAAATAAAATACGCCAAGGAGGTGAGATGGCAAGTAGCTGGGATGGAACGCTGTATAGAAAGGGATAGTAATAAAATAAAATATAATATATAGCAGCACAGCTATATATGTGTTTAAAGGTTTAAACATGTGAATGCCAGAATGAATCCCCCATGGTGCAAATAGCTAGTTACAAAGGCTGAGGGTAAATAGCCATAGTAAGCACTTGTTGGAAAGGACCGCAAAAGAATCTCCCTGTTCATAGGTGTGGAGTCTGGGCGTGCAGCAAAAGGATATTGCTGCTGGGGAGCTAAAATAGCAGCTGGTGATAAGAGAGAGCACCCAAAGGGGCGGGTAATGCTGGCCACGTTGATAGGCTGGGGGCCGGGACGAATCCGACGACGTAACTCACTACAGCTGACAGGAGTGTCAGCAAGGAGGTGAGCGTCGCCAGATGCTGTTCCCCTGGCGGGGCGGCGTCCGGCATCACCGCGTCAAAGGTGCGATGACATCAAACGTCGGAGCTCCATCGACACGGGGGAAGGGTGAACTTTCTCTTGCCGAGAAAGTTCCCTCGGCGGATAAGGACCCCCCTGTACTGCGCAGGGGCAGTGCTTGCACAGTACGAACGACTAAGGAGCTGCCGAAAATAGCCGAAGCAGAAAACCTTCAGTCAGCTGTACACGGTGCCTGCGCCCTGAGTCCAGGTTCAAGCCCCACCATCCAAGTGGACCTAGAGGTAAAATAAAAAAGTGCCCAGCGAAGCGAGGCCGTGCCCGAATCGTGGCGAGCGAAGCGAGCCCACGAGGGGCCCTCTTACAGGTGCCATGTACAGCTGATTTACAACTATTCGGCTTCGGCTATTTCCGCCGGCTCGCACTGTGCAAGCGCTGCGCCTGCGCAGTACAGGGGGTCCTTATCCGCCGAGGGGAACTTTCTCGGCAGAACACCGGCAGATGGAACGGCCGGAACGCGCGTGCGTGAACATCGGCCAGGGCAGGAAACAATGAAGCCTATAGGAATGCCCCGAGCCAAGAGACTGGCGCGGGACCTTCTCAGGCCGAGGGACACCAGAGAGCCATGGCCACTAAACAGCCAGGACCACATGACGCTTGTGCCTGCTGTCAGAGATAAAATGATGTGTCATAGTGGTGGTATACAATGAAAAATAGTAGGAAAAATGGAAAGGAAGAACCAAGAAAAAAGGGGGGGGGGTGAAGAAGGGGGGAAAAAAAATAAAAAAAATAAAATACAAAATAATATGAATATAAAAATGTGAAAATATTAAAATATAAAAAATGAAAATAATGATTAAAAATAAAATATAAAAAATAAAAAATTGGAGACCGAAGATTTGAGTGGATCTGGAAAACAAAGGGAATGTAGTAAAGCTAAATGCATACAAGTATAGGACAGAGAACATGAGCTTAAGTTATACAGTGTAAGCAACATTGATAAAGAGTGCAATATATCTCAAAACAGAAAATTTTATTGAGATCACCTGCTCTGGGGGTTTGGTGGAGTCGGTCTAATACCAGCACTGATATTTTTGGAAAACGATTACTGTGCACAGCCGCTACATAACGAGGGAAGTCAGGATTGCTACTTTTCATGGCTGCTATGTGACGGTATAATCTCTTCCATAATTTTTGGATGGTTTTACCCACATAATAACAGCCACACTCACATTGCAATAAATATATTACAAATGTGGTCTGGCAGTTGGCATAATGTTTAGGGGAAAAAGTCCATCCATTGGGAAGGCGTGGATTCCTGTCCGTGTTGATGTAGCCGCAGTAGCCACAAGCGCCACAGCGGAAGGTTCCAAGGGTGTTAAAGGGGTCACCTCGAGTAAGTCCCCTGAATTCACTCTTGACCAGAAGGTCTCCTACTGACGTATTGCATCTGAAGGTAACGAGGGGAGTTGGAGAGACGAAGGGCCCTATTGATGGATCATTGGTTAAGACATGCCAGTACTTGGTCAGGATTTGTCTAACTTGTGTGTGTTCATTTGAAAAAGTGGTGACTATCCTGGTGTAGGGGTTCGTATCCGGTATAGGCTTATTCTGCGACCGTAGCAGATCTTGTCTCTTACGATTGTTTGCTTTGTTGAAAGCTCTTTTTAAGCATCTATGGCTATAGCCTCTTTCCAAGAGATGATTTTTAAGGGCCCTGGCTTCCCGGAGAAAGTCCTGATTGTTTGAGCAATTGCGTTTGATCCTAAGGAATTGAAAGGGATTGAATTTACCAAAGGTCTTGGGTGGAAGCTATTGGAACACAAGATGGTATTGCCTGACATAGGTTTTCTATAAAGCTTACAAGCCAGTGTGTTGTTAGGGCTCTTGAAAATCTCGACATCTAGAAATGTTAAAGATGCGGGATCGTACGACATTGTGAACTTTAAGTTAAATTCATTGCAATTCAAAGTGGTTAGAAGAGTATGTAATAAATCGACTGGCCCATCCCAAAGGACGAAGATGTCATCAATGTACCTGCAAAACATATTAATGTGGCGCAGGTACACGGAGAAATCCTCGTCCTCAAATAAAGTCCTCTCCCATTCCCCCAGGTACAGATTGGCGTAGCCAGGGGCACAGCAGGTGCCCCTGGCTACGCCCTGTACCTGGAGGAAGTATTGTCCATTGAAACTAAAGACATTATGTTGAATTATAAAGTCCAATGCCAACAGTATGAATTCATAAAACGTTTTTTCGAGAAAAGTGGCTTGTGATAGGATTTTTTTGATGCAGATTAACCCCTTATATAGAGTGTTTCTATATCAATGGATACCAAGATGGTATGGTCAGTCACTTGGACTCCATCGATAATTTGCAACAGGTGGATCGTGTCTCTCACGTATGAGGGTAAAGAGGACACTAGTGGCCTAAGGTGTTCATCTACTACTTTCGAAAGGTTTTCCATATGGACCCGTTACCCGACACAATTGGTCTCCCCGGAGGATCCATCTTGTTTTTGTGGATCTTGGGGAGAGAGTAGAATGTGGGTATTATTAGAAACGAAGTACGGATAAATTTCCATAGCTGGTTGGAAATAATATTGTTGTTGAGTGCCCGGTCAATGAGGATATAGAACTCCTCATTGAACAAGGTGATTGTTTCAAGTTTGATAGGTCTGTACCAGTCAGTGTTGCTGAGTATTTTCATACACATCGACACATAGTCGGCATTATTCATCAAGACAATATTTCCACCCTTATCTGAGGGTTTGATTGTCATATTCGGGTTATTGGTTAGTTCCCTCAGGGCTACCTTTCATTGGATGTCAGGTTATCGGGTACACTTGTAGCTGTATTTATGCTTTTTATATCCTGAGTAATCAATTTTAGAAAGGTGGCTATGCCATGATTGGAGCTCGGGGAAGAGTAGAAGTCAGATTTTTCTTCTTTAGTGTCGAGGGGGCTTTACAAGCAGTAGTTGAATTAGTGGGTTGATCTAATAAGGATTCCAAATCGATAACATCAATAAGGTCTCTAGTGTCACTCTCCTCTAAGAGTGAATTTAGATTGGCTAATGCTTGGCGTTCGTCAAGAGATTGAAAGGTGGTTGAATCTACATCAACTTTATCGAACATACTCTGTAGTTGGAGCTTATGTGTAAACAAGTGTAGATCCTTTATTGTTTCAAATTTGTCAATTTTACGGTTTGGACAGAACGTAAGCCCCTTAAACAGTACGGAAATTTCGTCCGCTGTAAGAGGAGAAGTTGTTGACATTGAATTGGGGTGCGGCAATCTGTTGTGTAGATGTAGTATGTTCTAAACCAGAGGGGCCGACGGAGGTCCTGAGTTTTTTGGAAAAAAGAGATTAGGGATTCTGATGTTAGTAAGCGAACCAGCTTCTTTCCCACTGATCCCAGGGTGAACTGGGGCAGGGGTATCGCCTTGTGTTAGTGAAATTGGGGTGGTAGTCTTAGTGGGAGTTTTACGTGTACGGTGACCCTGTTTGCGTTTGGGTCTCCCCTTAGAACTGTCTCCATCTCTATGTCTTTTTGGTTTCCTTGTGCGTTTAGTCTGTTTGGAAGAGGATTGCAATATACTAGAAGAGATGGACGAAGTATCAGAGAAATCTGATTGACGACCACTCTGTGTAGGATAACGTTGGTTAGTTCTATCATTGGCATTTTGGTGCCATCTATAAGCTCTGCCTTCCTGAAAGGCCTGTTTGTCCTGTAAAAATTTGTTTTCCTTTTTCGAAAGGATGGTTTTGTTGAAGGACTCAATGTGAGACCTCAATTTGTCATTAAGTGCAGAGAAGGAAGAATGAGTGTTCAGCACATTAATCTGTGCGTACAGTCAGGTTTCCTCCTAAATGACAGCACTGGTGATTGGCTGCTCAAGCTCTCAGTGCTGCCACATGGGGGTAGACAAAGAATCTTCAGTCCTGTGTTAGCTCCAAGTAGCAACTCAGCGCTTACAAGCTGGCCATACACTGATTGAAAAAATTCAGGAAGTCCAGCTGGGAATGGCCAAATTGTGATCAGTGTGTGTGGGCTTGACAGAAGTCGATTAAACAATCAATATGGTGGAAACTTTTTATTGATCAGAAAATCAGTTGCAGCCTAAGATCAATGTAGTCTGACAGCGGCAGGTGCCACTGTCAGAATACAATGTTCCAGCTGAGAAATTCCTCCATCCAGCTCATTTATGTTGATATGGGAATCTGTTAGAATTTTTTTTTCAGCCTGCTAACTGAACAAAAAATAAATAAATAATTGTATGGCCAGCTTCACACTTTTTGCTTTTTAGTGGTTTAACTTCCTTGCTGGGTGGGAAGTGTCTGCGGCTGGTGAGGGCAGCATTAAAATTAACCTGTGGCTTCCGCAAAGTACACTTTTTTAAAACTGGAAATATACTAGCTGTGATAAGATAATTCCAATTATAGGTGTCTTTGCAAGGAAATGTTGACTAGTTTTAATTTTACGTCCTGTGTGTAGTCAGTACAAAATATTTTACAGCGCACACATACAAGAATGACATTTCCTGCAGGGCTAGTTAAAAACACCTGAACACCTGAACATATTCAAAAAATACGGGGGTTTGGTCACACTATATGGTCATATAGTGCTAAGCCCACTTACTGCGACAAAGTACCCCGAATTACTGGGTCCTACACTAGTAATAGAATGGAAGATCCTCTGTCTCAAACATGGGAGCTGAACTCCTCTATGTGGGAGAACTGAAAGGGATACATCCTAATAACTGGTGGCCACTAAATAGGAGGTAATGAGGAGGGGGAGGGGTGCTCCCATGGTTGAGACAGAGGATCTTCCATTCTATTACTAGTGTAGGACCCACTAATTCGGGGTACTTTGTCGCAGTAAGTGGGCCTAGCACTATATGACCATATAGTGTGACCAAACCCCCGTATTTTTTGAATATGTTCAGGTGTTTTTAACTAGCCCTGCAGGAAATGTCATTCTTGTATGTGTGCGCTGTAAAATATTTTGTACTGTTTATAGGTCTTACAGCAGCACCATCTTGAATTTAAATGCATTGTATGGTGTGCCCCCCAAATATGTACTTGTCTGTGTGTAGTCAGTTCTCCACATTCGTATGTCCTAGCTAAGTATATTTGAGCCAAGAACAGAAAATAAATCCTCCCATAGTGAAACAGGAACCTGCTCTGCTACTGCATGAGATGTGCTGTCAGTCAACATAATGTAAGGAAGAGATTAAGGCCGGGTTCACACATGCTGTGGTTGCTGGTAACAACAGGGGGTCCGGTGTGTTCCTGTTCACCGTTTCAGGTGCGAATCAGGTCCAAATTTTTGTCCGAATTCGAACCTAAATTGTAACCAAAGACCCTTTTCAAATGTGGACCTCGGCCGCCCCAGAGGTATGTGAACCAGCTCCATTGCGAGCTGGGCACACTCTCCTGTTATGGGAATTGAATGCAGGGAAACCCCCATCCAAAACGCATAGACTGACTAACCCGTTTCAAGAAATTGAGGAAGAGAGAGGAATTTCTTGAAACGCATTAGCCAGTCTATGCATCCATGGAAGCAGTCCCATGTCATGTGGACAGATTTTATGGACCTATGTAGAAGTACTTTATGACATGCTTTTATCAAGTCTATGTTTGTGAGTATGATACTTACCTTTTATACAATAAATACCAATCTACTGAGGATAATGCACTAGGTCCACTAGGTTTTTTTTTCACACTCCTTATATTGCCCCAGAGCATAGCAAGGTGGTAGGATCATAAAAAGAAGTACATTACTTCACTAAACCTTAAAGTGGTTGTAAACCTCAAGGTTTTTCACCTGCATTCTATGCATTAAGGTGAAAAACCTTCTGTGATGCAGCAGTCCCCCAGAGCCTAGGGTTGCCACCTCATCCCTTTAAACCTGAACACATATGAATTACACAAGTTCTGTGGCTAATTAAGGTGGTAATTAAACTCACTTAGTGCCTTACCTGCATTCAATTAGCCACAGAACCTGTGTAATTCATATGTGTTCGGGTTTAAAGGGATGAGGTGGCAACTCTACCAGAGCCCCCCTTTTACTTACCTGAACCTGGTCTTTCCAGTGACGGGGACGAGCACACCAGCTCCAGCCGGTATCTCGGGTCCTGATTGGATAGATTGATAGCAGTGCAGCCATTGGCTCCCACTGCTTTCAATCAAATCCAATGGTGCAGAAGCCAGGGGGAAGGGCCGAGTCCTGCTGTCTGTATCAATGGACGCAGCAGCGGGACTCAAGAGCACGCCTGCACGAGTGCCCTGAGGGAGAGGCTCTTCAACGGGGCACTCGAGAAGAGGAGGAGCCAGGAGCGCCGCTGAGGGACCCCAGAAGAGGAGGATCAGGGCCACTCTGTGCAAAACCCTTGCACAGAGGAGGTAAGTATGACATGTTTGTTTTATGTTTTTTTGCAAACAATCTCCTTGTAAAACAACCCATTCAGAATAAAATAGAAATGAAAAGTAAAACATTTATGTATAGATATTAAAAAACATTATTAATACATTTTTTCCCCTTTTTTATAAGTGATAACATACCCTCTGTTCTCAGCTGAATAAGGAGCTCAGGGAGGAGAAACAGCAGTACACTGATCTTTCCAGTGAATGGCTGGGCAGGGGGCATTTCAGCACAGGTCTGATCATGGAAAGAAAGAAGGCTCTTCAGCATAGCTAAAAAACTGACCACGCTGTGCTCTTATGCCTAACATGGTCAGTTTTTATTAGGAAAACAGAGGCACTGGCAGAAACACCAGGGACTTCACACAAAGGAAGCAATACAAAGAGAACAGAATACTTTTTCATACAAGTACATCTACACGAGGCATCAGTAAAATCTGCACTGGGAAACAGCCAGAGAACACACATTCCGATCGAATCAGTCCTTTGTGCCAACCTACTGTACAAATTGGGATCAGTACAGCCCACTGGAGTGTGAGCAGCATGGCTAAGAAGCGCTGTGAAAAACCTGCTGAATCTGACCGCAATTGATTGGCAGTAAATTGAATGGACTTTTTAACTTTAGCACACATGCAGTGTTTTCTGGAGGGCTTTAGCTGGTTCTCCTATTGATTTCGGCTGATGCCTGACCACAATTATCTGGATCTTGCAACCCAACTGCCTTTGTGCACAATTGTAACAATAGTCGGCTAGATCCTGAATGTGTGCAGGAAGACTAATCTTAGACGTGTGATTGATATTTCTGATTATGGAACGTAAACAGGATGTGACTGATGTAGCTGTGACAAGCAGTGATACATAAGTGTTAAAACCTCTATTCATGATATATTTCCTGGGGGTCGATGAATGCTGCTGTAATGGGGGGGGGGGGGGGGGGGTTGGTGTTCAATCCTAAGGGTCCAGGGATGACTGCTTTTCAAAAACAAAGGCTACCCAGGAGTGCTTTAAATTCCTCTTATCAGGGTAAGCCAGGAGGCAAATTTCAGCTTTCCCTCTGTGGAATAAAAATCCTGGAAAAAAAAATCAGCAATGGAAAATATGTACAAGTGAGCTTTATTATGTTCATTTAAAGGGAATTTGAACTTTCACCCCACGCCCTCCTATATGTCTGTGTGTCTGTCTATCCATTATATATGTAACTGGTAGCACATATAATTTGTTTTCATAGGGGAGGCTGACCATACAGCAGAAGGAAAGCTTTTTCTAGCAGCAACTACGCCATGGCATAGAGGGGATTCTTTTACAGATGCTTCTCTGCAAACACCCAACAATGCAGCTTTCCAGATGGGTCTCACAAACTCTTGGGCTATCCTTCTCTCTTGATGTGCCAGGCTGTATGCGTGTAGGCGGGGGGGGGTCTGCTGTGCTCACTGTAGGTGGTGCTCAACTGCAGCATCAATGCAGAGGGAGAGAAAATCATTAGAAACAGGGCTAGTCTATGCTTTCCTGAGTCACTGGGGTAGTGATCTGATTGGATGCTGGCCACCCATGTGACTCTGGTGGCCATCTTAGGTGTGGCAGAGTCTATTTAAGACCTTGACCCCTGGGTTTGGCAGGCTAGATGCAAGTGGGTAGTGTAGGGAGAGGTAACCCATCTGCTAGGGACAGTACTAGCAATAGGGAAAGGTTCCTGATGAGGAGGGAAAGCAGTGGCATACCAATGGTGGGGCGGAGGGGGGCGGTCCGCCCCAGGTGCCACACATTGGGGGGGGGGGGGTGTACAGTAAAATCATTTTTTTGTTGTTATTAGTAGTCCCCCCATGGAGCGGGCTGGCAGCTCCGCTCCTTCTCTCGGTGCGGCCGAGCGATGAGCAGGGAGGGAGGCAGGCAGAGGCAGACAGCCGGGAGAGGACTCGAGCTTGATAAACAGTGGTGTGGGGAGCATCTCCCTTTACACCTCCAACCAGCAGTGCACACTGTACAGTGGAGGGGGGCGTCTGACCTGGACAGGCACTGGCTTGTTTACAGTGAGTTGCTCGGCCACTCTATAGCAGGCATCATAGAGCAGTAGTGCAGCAGTGTGTGTGTGTGCGTATGCTGGGGGTGCTGAGGGTATGGAGACTTACTGAAGGATACAGAGGATCTGGGGGTGCAGAGGTGTACAAGGGGGTATGGAAGTGTGCTTGGGGTGCAGATGCAGGCTCTTGGGGGTAACAAAGGCATGCAGGGGAGTACAAAGGCATCTGAGGGTGCAGAGGTGCATGGGAAGGTGTAGAGGATTGTGGGAGGGTACAGACGTGTGCTGGGGTTACAGATGTGTACTCAGGGGTACATATGAGAGGTGCAGGGGATTGTGGGGGGTATGGAAGTGTGCTGGGGGCTGTGAAGGTGTGCAAGGGGTGGATATGTGTGTGTGTGTGGGGTGCAGAGATGAGCAAGGGGGTAAGGAGGTGTCCTTGGGGGGTACAATGTGTATATAGAGATGTGCTGTGGGTACTGAGGCATGCTAAGGGGGTACAGAGGCATTCTGGGGGTGCAGAGATGTCTAAAGAGGTACAAAAGAAAGGTGGGGGGTACAGAGATGTGTTGGAATACAGGGGTGTTCTGGGGGAACAAAGATGTGCTGAGGGGATACGGAGGTATGCTAGGGGTACAAAGATGTGCTGAGGGGATACAGAGGTATGCTAGGGGTACAAAGATGTGCTGAGGGGTTACAGAGGTGTGCTAGGGGTGCAAAGATGTGTTGAGGGTTTACAGAGGTGGGCTAGGGGTACAAAGATGTGCTGAGGGTTTACAGAGGTGAGCTAGGGGTACAAAGATGTGCTGAGGGGTTACGGAGGTATGCTAGGGGTACAAAGATGTGCTGAGGGGATACAGAGGTATGCTAGGGGTACAAAGATGTGCTGAGGGGTTACAGAGGTGTGCTGGGGGTATGGGGTGTTTTGGAGGTGCAGAAATGTGTTGGGGAATACGGAAGTGTGCTGGTGGGCATGGAGGCATGCTGTGCTATTTGTGGAGCATACTGTAATATTGTGGAGTATACTGTAATATTTGTGTAGTATTTGTGATGAACACTATATGTAATATTTGTGGAGCTTAATGTAATATTTGTGGTGGAGCAGTGTACTGTAATATTAGTGGTGGCGCATACTGTAATATTTGTGATGGAGCCGTATATTGTAATATTTGTGGAGCATAATGTAATATTTGTGGTGGAGCAGCATACTGTAATATTTGTAGAGCATACGGTAATATTTTTGGTGGAGCATAATATAATATTTGAGCATACTGTTATATTTTGTGGTGGAGCAGCTGTAATATTTAGACATCCCAAACTGCAAAAACTAATTTCAGGGAGGTGGCAAACTCGGAGAAGGACAACGGGCCGGAGGAGAATGGGGGGAGGAGAACGAAAGCTGGCCGGAGGAGAATGGAGGGGTGGAGAAGGAAAGCTGGCTGGAGGAGAACGGAGGGGTGGAGAAAGAAAGCTGGCCGGAGGAGAAAAGAGGGGTGGAGAAGGGCAGCGGGCCAGAGGAGAACGGAGGGGGGCGGAGAAGGACAGCGGGCTGGAGGGGAACGGGGGGGTGGAGAAGGGCAGCAGGCTCGAGGAGAAAGGGGGGGGGGGCAGAAAAGGACAGTGGGCCGGAGGAGAACGGAGGGGGGGCAGAGAAGGACAGCGGACCGGAGGAGAACGGGGGGGCGGAGAAGGACATCGGGCCGGAGGAGAACGATGGGGGGGTGGAGAAGGACAGCAGGCCGGAGGAGAACAAGGGGGGGCCGAGAAGGACAGCGGGCCAGAGGAGAATGGAGGGGGGGCAGAGAAGGACAACGGGCCCGGAGGAGAACGAAGGGGGGGGTCGGACAAGGACAGGGGGCCAGAGGAGAACGGGGGGGCGAAGAAGGACAGCGGGCCAGGGGAGAAAGGAGGGGGGGGCAGAGAAGGACAGCGGGCCGGAGGAGAATGGAGGGGGGGCG